>NC_073302.1:278293116-278416914 GCF_027595985.1 Sorex araneus | reverse complement strand
AAGGAAGGAAGGAGGAAGAAAGAAGGAAAGAAAGAAGGAAGGAAGGAAGGAAGAAGAAAGAAAGAAAGAAAGAAAGAAAGAAAGAAAGAAAGAAAGAAAGAAAGAAAGAAAGAAAGAAAGAAAGAAAGAAAGAAAGAAAGAAAGAAAGAAAGAATAGCAGTAAAAGTGAAAGTGAATCTCCTTGGGCCTGTTAATAGCAATAGTTTATTTCTTAAGTGAGATGTACTAAAAGAGTAGTGATAGTGATTAAAACACGGGCTCTGGAGGAATAAATCCTTCATAACTTTCTAATCATGTGGCACTGTGCAGAGTACTTACCCATCTCTGGAGCTCAGTTCTTATGTCTATTAAGACCTTCCTCTAAGGAAGAAATGGATTGTTCTGAAAATCAGATAAAGAGTCAAATTCAGTAATATGTAGGAAGTATTATATTGGAAGATTTAGAATTATAGCTGCTAAACCAGCTGCTATAGAACAAAACAAACATTGTTTTTTGGTTTGTTCATTTGCGGGGGTGTGGGGTGGCCACACCTGGTGGTGGTCTGGGGTTACTCCTGGTTCTGCACTCAGAAACTACTCCTGGCTGTGCTGCAGAGACCGTATGGGATGCTGGGGATTGAGCCTGGGTGGGCTTCATGCTAGGCGTATATTAAGATCACTTGCACAAGCTGTTATTTTAAAGATGGAAGAAAAGTCTGTAGGATACAAGTTATAGCATTTTTATAGAGCTCAGAGTAATCTTTCTCTAATTTCCAATAATTGGTGTCCATAATTTACGGAGACCTTACACAATGAACAAGGAAAACATAAGTTTACATAAAAATTGGTTTGTATGAAACTGAAAAGTTTCTGCACAGCTTAAATATATATATATCATTTAAATAAAAAGATTTCTATTGAATGTGAGAAAATGTTTGAACACAAAAATCTACAACCAACAAAAAAGCTAATAACCCAGATAAATAAGAAATTCACAAAACTCACCAACACCTAACAATCTATCATAAAAGGAAGGACAAGCTGAATTTATATATTTTCTAAATGGTAAACACAGATAACCATAAAAAACAAAAGTTCATTAATTTATGCAAATTAAAACTGAAATGGGATATTAATTTACATCTCTGACAATGACCTATATCAAAAAGAACATAAAAAACCAATGTGAATATGTAAAGAAAAAGGAAACTCACATACTGTTGGTACAAATATGAATTTGTTCATCTTCAATGGAAAAATTATAGCTATTTTTAAAATAATAATAATAATAAAGCTAACTTAATAATAATAGTTATTATCATTATTATTAATAAATGGCCTAATGGTAGAACTTCAAGAAGCTTGAGGTTCCACTTCTATCACCAGATGGTTTGAAAAGAACTGCTGGGAAAGAATTTATTAATAATAATAATAATAATAATAATAATTATTATTATTATTATTACTTAATAATAAGATGAGTAAGGAGAGATTGCTAAAATCTCAGGGCTGAGAGGAATAGAAATGTTACTGGTGCCTGTTCAAGTAAATCGAAGAGCAACGGGATAACAGTGATACAGTGAATAAAGCTACCATATTTCAGCAATATCACTTCTTTCTATCTAACAAATTCACAAAAACACAAATTCATAAGGATACATGCATATCTTTGCTCACTGTCGTTTGACTAACAATAACTAAGATCTGGAAACAATCAAAATGCCTAAGCACAGACAAAGGGATAAAGGTGTTGTAGCATATACAGATAATGAAAATCTGTAATTCTCACTGTAAGGTGAGAATTTTTTTGTTGTTGTTATAACGTGAATGGAACAGGAATAATCCATACTAACTGAAACAAGTTAGAAGGAAAAAGAAAATTTCCGAATAATTTTATTTGTATGGAAAGTATAGAAAAACAGATCAAGAGAATTGACAATTCAGAAAGAAAACGCATTTCGAACCTGCAGAATTCAGGTTCCTCCAGGAGAATGAAAGAGTGAGGAGCTCAGTGGAATGTGCTGAGTGATAGAGATATGTTGGTGATTAATACAGTGTAGTAACATCATATCCTTAAAACACTTTACACATATAATCTTTTAATTCATTCCTTAGATAAAAATTATTTCAGTTAAAGCAAAAATAATACTAATATCCTATTTCTTCCTATTCTATGGTAAATTTGGTATATTTTTCTTTATGAATATTGCTTTTGTTTAGCCAATTTTTTTTTCCTTTTTTTTCTTTTTGGGTCACACCCAGCAATGCACAGGGGTTACTCCTGGCTCTACACTCAGGAATTGCCCCTGGCGGTGCTCAGGGGACCATATGGGATGCTGGGAATCAAACCCAGGTCGGCCGCGTGCAAGGCAAACGCCCTACCCTCTGTGCTATTACTCCAGCCTCCATTAGCCAAAATTTTTGCATTGTCCATCTGATTAGTATTCTAGCAAATTTACTGCCTGAGGGAAGCAAATGCACTCCTGATGAAAATATACAGACTCTTATGGCAAAATCTATTTAGTACCAGACACTAAAATATATATATATGAAATACATATGTTCATATATATATGTGTGTGTGTGCATTATATATTCTTATACATCCTATATACATGTGTGTGAAGCAACATTGCATATATTTTACAATTACATATAACATCATATGTACTTTTCCTTATGATTAAATTAGTCAATATATTATTAATTGCCATGTCTCATCTCTGTTTCTCAAAAACAAAAAGAAAGAAAGAAAAAGTCCTGTAAAAGAGAAAATGTCGATTGAAAAATTCAGTTATACATATTATACACTGGAATTAGAGATTTAATACTTTTCCATTCACTATTTCTATATATTTTAGGAACCTTAATGTTAATTTTTTTCTATAGTAAACCATTGAAAAAATAAAACAAAACCAATTGTATCACTTTTAACTCAGTAATGAAGAAAAGGTGAGTATATGGAAACGTGTTTTTCCTTTTAAACATTTTCACCGAATTATTCTGCTTGTTTAATAGTTGTTCCTATAATTAGCTATTAGAATAATAAATAGTCTTTCATTTTATACATAAACAAAACATGAAGACTATTCATCATTTTAGACAAATATGTTAGAAAACTTCACTGCTTCAAGATTTTCTTTGACATAGCATAAATGTAGAAAGACTCTGAAAAGACTTCTAGATCTCAAGAGACATATTACATGTGATAAGATTAAGGTATTAATTAGAATGACTGATATCTATGTAAATCAGTTATGGGAAAAAGAAAACACCATTCTTTCTTTATATAGAAAGAATTTTAATAATACATAAACCATATATATATACATATTATTAAAATATTTCATTGTTTTTTTATAGATTCTCCAAAAGGTGACTAGTGCATAGACTTAACAAATAAGAAAATATGTGATGATAAGGTAACCTATAGAAGGTCAGATAGGATCGAAGTGATAATTAAATATTTGAATTTCTAATCTATACTCACACCCCCAGAACTTTGCTAATTTTCACAAACCCTATAATTTATGGGTAGTAAACTGATTGTATTCTAGATAATGTTGAATAACTAAATTAATGTAGAAGAGCATATAGAGATACAAACTTATTTTTATACTATGTGCTCTTTTCATTATAAAGACAAGATTTTTCTAAAAATATGACAGACATGCTAATTCTGAAAAAATCCTCCCATTTAAAATAAAATTATCCTGTAACCAACTCAAAAAATATCATAAACTGGTACAAGAGATTTAGATTAGTCAAGAAAAATAGCATTCAAACATAAAAGCAATGCATTTCAAAGTGTTTCATCAGAGAAGACTGGGGAAAAAGATTTTCAGTTTAATCTTTCTCACTGGGGACAGTCTCTTGAAAGAAGCTCCATTCTTCATTTTAAAATTTCCTTTCTAGTGCTTTCTCTGTCCTTGCTGAAGTTCTCTTCCATTGACTTCCTCATTTCAGTGACCATTATTGGGATCATTGTTTTGATGCCTTATTTGAAAATGCTTGGGTTCACATCCAGGTCTTTTTTCTTCATCAATTAGATAATTTCCTCAGGTTCTGCATTAGGCAAGATGATATCCAAGATTAGTAAAGGTGGTCCATGCATAGAGCAGACAAGACAACAATTGCGGCCCACAGTTACAAATTCCAGGCACCTGATTTTGACTTTGAATTTGGCTCCACCAGAATAACCAGCAGGAATTTGTAGTCTAAATATCCTAGAACAATACAGCACAAGGTTGAGCCAGTGGCAAGAAAATTCTTGGTTCCCAGCGGCTAGAGGCGGGCAGCAGCTGGGATGTCCAAGTCCCCCAGGACAGAGCAATGCTGGAGTTCTCAGTCATGAGAGTCCATTAACAGCTGCAGCATCACGCAGACTTACAGAGCTTCCAGGGAAGAAATTTCACTTTTGCCCAAACCTGGCACTATGGTGTCAAGGTTATGCAGACCAGTGTAGTATCCTGCTGTCCAAGTGGTGAGTAGTTCTGCAAAACCTGTGGTTCCCCATTTGAGCATGTCTGCAACTGGATATTAAAAATACTGCTGCCGAAGGAGTGATTGTTCACTAAACTTGGGTATAACTGAGCAGTAACCATGAATTTGTCCTTGATGGTGCCTAGAAATGTTCTGCATCAAAATGAGACCAAGATGCATGGCAGTCTGGAGTGGAAGACTGCAAGCGTTCAGGGTACCCGTGCAGCATATCTGAGTATATCAGGAGGACGAGGGCTTCAAGATTATAGGTGGTCAGCGGTACCTGTGTACCAAGATCATGAGCCAGTAGGGTGCTTGTCTTGCATACTTCTGACCAGAGTTTGCTATCGGGCAACCTATATGCTCCCCAGAGCCCAGCAGGAGTGATCCCTGCACATAGAGGCAGGAATAAGCATTAAGCAAATAAATAAAATAAAACAAATAAAATCCCTTTATTTTACTTCACAGAAACAAAAGAGGGGTAATAAAAGCATTATTTTTCAGGGCTGGAGCAATAGCACAGCGGGTAGGGCATTTGCCTTGCACGCGGTCGACCCAGGTTCGATTCCCAGCATCCCATATGGTCCCCTGAGCACTGCCAGGAGTGATTCCTGAGTGCAGAGCCAGGAATAACCCCTGTGCATTGCCAGGTGTGATCCAAAAAGCAAAAAAAAAAGAAAAGAAAAGTATTATTTTCTTTGAATATTAAAGAATAATACTAATTTAAGTTAGAGGAAAGGGTGGCACACTGACTTGTCCTAAAGCGTGATCTTTGAATACACAATTAAATCTACCTAAAAGAATACAGGCAGAGTCTCTTGCCCTGGCCCTGGTTGTCTTCACAGGGGCCCCTCAGAGGGGGTGGGGTGAGTTTTCCTCAGGGTGGGGAGAACCCCGACAGCCAAAGACCTCTGGAACCCAGCCACAGCCATGCTCAAGGCCTCTCTCCACACGTTCGGATAATCCTCATGCATGAATGAACCAGCAGAGGATCCCAGGTGTGCGGGACCCGGGGTTGAGATCTCCAAGCCTGCTTTGATCGGGACTGGGCCTCTTCTGCCCAGATTCCCCATTTTCCAGTAGCTAGGCAGTCATATGCAGAAACTGCCGCTGGTGCTATATAATCCCATCAATGAACTACATCTTATAGCCTAGTTCTCCCTCTTGGAGAACCTGGCAAATTACCGAGAGTTTCCTGCCTGCATGGAAGAGCCTGGCAAGCTCCCAATGGTGTATTCATATGCCAAAAACAATAACAATGATGGGTCTCATTCCCCTGACCCTGAAAGAGCCTCCAATGCAGCACCATTGGGAAAGATGAGTGAAGAGAGGCTTCTAAAATCTCAGGGCTAGGATGAATGGAGATGTTACTGAAACCACTGAGAAAATCGATGATCAATGGAATGATGATGATGATGATGATAATGGTGATGATGAAAAGGATACAATTATATACAGAGAGCAAACTAAAAATCACCCTAAGCCCTAAGTCAGCTTATAAACACAGGAGATATGCACCTTAGGAAAAGAACAGATTGCTGGGGTGGAGCAATATTACAGATCATAGTCTCAGCTTTGGACAGGGCCAAACTAGGTTCTATCCTCAGCATCCCATACGGTCCCCCAAGCCCGCCAGTTGCAACTCCTAAGCATCTCTAAGTGTGGCTCAAAACAACAAAAACAAAAACAGAAAATGAAGAAGAAAAAGCACAAAATGGTACAAGAAATGATGATAAACTGGAATCTATGGGAAATTTTTAAATTAAAAACACATTTGGAATCTATGGGCACCTTTTAAATAAAAACACACTTGCAAGCAGCCGTTCATGTTATTCAAACACAATTACAAGTACATTAAAGATTTTTCAGAATTTTCATTTCACATTATTTTTTGGTTTATATTTATGAAAAAAATATATGTCCATGCTCCCAGGTGCCCAAATAAACAGTAACGACAATTGACAAGGTGATTTGGACAGCTTTTCTTCATTGTAAGGGCTTAATCAGAAATTAGCAAGAGTGATTTTATTCTACCATTTTTTTTTCTCCTTTCTGCTGGCTTCTAGTTCTTAAAGTAACATTTCAAAAGTTCAACAATGTGTGAAAGAGAGTATATCTCCATGACCCTCTAAACTGAGTAAAAAGGTTTGAAACAACACTTTAAAAAATATATGCAAGATAGAGTAAGCTGCCATTTATATCAGTTATTTTAAAACAATATTGAAACTGAGCCAAAGGAAAATTTTTTTGCCTCACCTAGCTAAACAGAAGACCTCAGATTAACCTTCTGCCTAAAAGCCTCACCTATACTTAAGGATTGTAGATAAGACATAGTAACAGGGTACCAGACCAGAAGGGAATTTGATTGTTCATTTTGGTACTAATTACTCGAGGAAAAACAGGCAAGGAAGGAAGGGAGTGAATTAGTGAGAGAAGAGAGAGAGACAGTAATAGACTGAAAAGAGAGAGAAAGAGAGGAAAAAGGAAGGAAGGAAAGAGGGAAAGGAAGGAAGGAAGGAAGGAAGGAAGGAAGGAAGGAAGGAAGGAAGGAAGGAAGGAAGGAAGGAAGGAAGGAAGGAAGGAAGGAAGGAAGAAAGGATGGAAGGGAGGGAGGGAGGGAGGGAGGGAGGAAGGGAGGAAGGGAGGGAGGAAGGGAGGGAGGGAGGAAGAGAGGGAGGGATGGAGGGAGGGAGGGAGGGAAGAAGGAAGGAGGAAGGAGGAAAGAAAGAAGGAAGGAAGTTTCTCCCTCGTTCTTAATAAAAATCCATTGAGTCCATAGGAAAAGAGAATTTTGAAGTTATGATTCTGATCTTCATTACGGTAATGTGATTCAATCCTAATAGTATGCAATGAAAAAGAAAACAGCATAAGAAAACAAATAAACTGTCACCTTAAAATGTCTTTCTAATCAAAAGATTATTTCGTATGAGGGCCTCTTAAGGGGTTATTTTTCAATTGGACATATTTACATGTGTATAAAAAACAACTCTTTGTAAAGACATTGTCCTCTCTGTACTTGGAAAACTAATCCCTTCCCCAAACTGTGTTTTAATTGCCTGTTCACCTTATAATAATATTTATATTATTGTTTTATGAAGCTGGAGTGATAGCACAGCAGGTAGGGCATTTGCCTTGCACGCGACCGATTGCTGTTCAATTCCTCTGCCCCTCTCAGAGAGCCCAGCAAGCTACCAAGAGTATCCCTCCCACACGGAAGAGCCTGGAAAGCTACCCCTGGTCTATTCAATATGCCAAAAACAGTAAAAAGTCTCACAATGGAGATGTTACTGGTGCCCGCTTGAGCAAATCAATGAACAATGGAACGACAGTGCTACAGTGCTATGACATATATATATATATATACATATATATATATACATATGTATACATACACATATATGGGACTGAAGCGATAGCATAGTGGGTAGGGCATTTGCCTTGCATGCAGCCGACCTGGATTCGATTCCTCCTTCCCTCTCAGAGTACCCGGCAAGCTACCGAGAGTATCCTGCCCGCATGGCAGAGCCTGGCAAGCACCTATGGCATATTCAATATGCCAAAAACAGTAACAAATCTCACAATGACGACGTTACTGGTGCCCACTGGAGGAAATTGATGAACTACTGGTGACAGTGCTAAAGTGCTATTGTTTTATACTTCTTGTGTTATGGCACCAAGTCCACCACAAGTGTCAGGATCCCACTAGCATTGTCCCAAGGTCACAATCTTTTCAAGAATAAATCCTTGAAGGACAGTGGAAAAACAAATCTGCATAACAATGCTACATTTTTTTCACTGCTTCTTCTCTGGTAAGAAGGTAATAGATCTTCAGCATTTTAACCTGCCCTATGCCTCAAGCCCAGGAATTGTTAGTCAGGGTCACTGGGTACCTGTTTCTCTGCATAAGCTTTTTTTTTTTTTCCCTCTCCTAAATCTGTCTAGAGGTCAAAGAGATCCTTATCGTAAGGTGCTTGCCCTGCAGAAGGCCAAAACCCCGAGGTCCATCAGTGTGACTGGGGAAAATAAAATCTATTTGTCAGCCTAAAAGAACCCAGAAGACTATGATTAATTTTGTGTGTGTTGTGGGGGGGGGGGGCGGGGGGGCTAATACTAGCAGAAAAAAGTCCCACTTTTTTTTTTTTGCTTTTTGGGTCACACCTGGCGATCGATGCACAGGGATTACTCCTGGCTCTGCACTCAGGAATTACCCCTGGCGGTGCTCAGGGGACCATATGGGATGCTGGGATTCGAACCCGGGTTGGCCGCATGCAAGGCAAACGCCCTACCCTCTGTGCTATCGCTCCAGCCCCCCGAGACTATATAATTTTTTAAGGAAAGAAGCAAGAGAAAAAAAGAGCAACCCAAAAACTTTGTCAAGGAAACCAGATCCATCATTACACCGCAGGCCTGGCTGATGGATGTATCCGCATTAGGAAGAGACAGGGCACCGCAGGAAGAAGCCTGGATTAGGGTCTTCTTCAATGAGAGCTGAGGGGAGCCCACCAGGAGTCATCACTAACACAGAGCCACTGGTAAGTCCTGTGAATTTTTTTTGGATGTCGCCCAAAACCAAGCAAAAATTGCAGAGAAAACAGTCAAGGGAGTTAGTTGTAATCAGATTAGATTTGTAGAGGTGGTTGGGAAAGGATTCAAATGAATTGGTGATTTAGATGCTTTCGAAAAAACTCACTCATTAAAAGTGTGTTATTTTACTTTTTTTTTTTAAATCTAGTGGGCGTGAAAAAGTGGAGCATGATAAAAAACAACAAAATAAAATGGGCAAAAGAAAGCAGTTATTGTTGGTATTCACTGGCAAAAAAAGGAGACTTGGTCGTTCCTCGGTGTGCAGTGTTCTTGTTTTTGTGTACGTGCAATTCTGATTATGGAATTGTCTTTTTTTGTACTTCTTGAGCACAAACTGACCTTGCAGAGAAGCAATACAGTGAAGCTGGAAGTACAGCTCCCAGATATAAGCTTGCCAGGGCCTCTTGTTTTTTTCCCCTTTCTTAAGAAATACTACAGAATAGCAAACTGCAGAGAAAATAAAATACAAAGAGGTAAGAACAATGAGAAGAAATTATATCTATTGATCCTCAGAAAAGATATCTATCTTCTTGTAGAGACAAATGGAATAAAAAATAATTATAATTTTTCATAAGACAAAACAAATGCAGTCCTAAAAATAGAACACTATCAGCATTAAAATGACGGTTATACTTAGAAACAAGAGCAAAAAAAAGAAAACTATTTGAAAGATACATAAAGAGGTTTTTAAAAATAGATATTCAGTTTTTAAAGGTAGTGATTTCCCTAGACAGCAAAAAGAGCAAGTCTTACGCTTTACATTTTCTTTGGAAGATTACAACTAGGGGAGAAAATAACCTAATCTTGTAAATTGTAGCACTGGAGCACTGTCGTCCCATTGTTCAGCAGTTTGCTAAAGTGGGCACCAGTAACGTCTCTATTGTGAGACTTGTTGGTACTCTTTTTGGCATATTGAATATGCCATGGGTAGCTTGCCAGGCTCTGCTGTGAGGGCGGGATACTCTTGGTAGCTTGCCAGGCTCTCCAAGATGGATGGAGGAACTGAACCCGGGCCAGCCTCGTGCAAAGCAAATGCCCTACCCGCTGTGCTAGGAATATTTATTGTTCAAAGTGTCAAAACAGTGATAAAATATTTCAAACAGCCTAACAATTATACTGGTACATATTTTTTCAGCATAGTCAAATTAATTTTGTAAATTAACGAGTGAAAACTTGAGGATAAGTACATATTCAGTGTTGAATATAGGTAGTGCTTTAATCAACAGTAACAAGAGAAAGGGTAAGAAGAAAATTAGTTAAATATTTTGTGGAAAATATATAACATGCAACTATAGTTCCTCTGCATCACACAGGTAAAAATCAGATGAGTAGTTAACTGGTCATTAAGTTAATTGTACAATTATTTTAAAACCTTTTCTTTTTAAAGTAAAATTTGATAAATGTATGTGTACTCTTAAGGATTAAATGCAGTTGAATTTGGAAAAAAATATTGGTTGAAATAATAGAGTATATTTATGCATCTTCATAGAGAACAGGTAGAATTGTTTTTTAATGTCAGTTGACAAAAAGCATTTGCAAAATATAATAGAGGCAAAAGGACTATTTGTAGAGTCTTAGTTTAATAAAAAAAAATCAAATGACTTAAAATTGTAGCAGTATAACATGAAAGCTCCGTTTCACAGACACTTTAGGGCCAATCAGCTCAGAGACATGGTAATGGATTAACAAAGAATTTTAGTGGCAACAAGCTGGCAGATTGTAAAATGAAGAACTCGAGCACTGGAAATAACCATTTAGCTTCAGGATCATAAAAAGGAATTTTTACAGAGGAAGAGAACAAGAAACACCTTTTTAAGAAGGGTGCTCTGCAGATGAAACTACCAGAATGAACATTTAAATTTCTTCCTCAGCTAAACATCATCTAAGTCCTAAAGAAAGGTGAAATTCTGGGAAGAGCAAACTGAGTATTTTGAGGGGACATAATTATTCATATCTAATAATAATCCATTCCTTTGGGGCTGGAGCGATAGCACAGCGGGTAGGGCATTTGCCTTGCACGTGGCTGACCCCGGTTCGAATCCCAGCATCCCATATGGTCCCCTGAGCACCGCCAGGGGTGATTCCTGAGTGCATGAGCCAGAAGTGACCCCTGTGCATCGCCGGGTGTGACCCAAAAAGAAAAAAAAAATAATAATAATCCATTCCAGTTTCAAAAAAAAAGAAGACAAAAGCCATGATTTAAATGCCATCCAAACACCTTGGGAAAAGTCAACCTCAGTACACTCAAATAAATTTAAATTCAGATATTACCAAGAGATTAGCCAAAAGCACATAAGTATAGTGAAATAGGGTACCCACAAAGGGATAAAGATTAAGGGTTCAGTGAAATCATTTTTTTTTATAATTTATTTATTTTTAATTAGAGAATCACCGTGAGGGTACAGTTACAGATTTATACACTTTTGTGCTTATACTTCCCTCATACAAAGTTCGGGAACCCATCCCTTCACCAGTGCCCATTCTCCACCACCCGTAAACCCGGCGTCCCTCCCACCCTCCCCAATCCCATCTCCCCCCCACCCCACCCTGCCACTGTGGCAGGGCATTCCCTTCTGTTCTCTCTCTCTAATTAGCTGTTGTGGTTTGCAATAAAGGTGTTCAGTGGCCGCTGTGCTCAGTCTCTAGCCCTCATTTAGCCCGCAACTCCCTTCCCCCACATGGCCTTCAACTACAATGTAGTTGGTGATCGCTTCTCTGAGTTGCCCTTTCCCCGGAACGTGAGGCCAGCCGCGAAGCCATGGGGTCAACCTCCTGGTACTTATTTCTACAGTTCTTGGGTATTAGTCTCCCACTCTGATATTCTATATACCATAGATGAGTGCAGTCTTTCTATGTCTGTCTCTCTATTTCTGACTCATTTCACTCAGCATGAAACTTTTCATGCCCATCCACTTAACTACAAAATTCTTGACTTCCTTTTTTCTAACAGCTGCATAGTATTCCATTGTATAGATGTACCAACCAGTCATCCGTTTTGGGGCATTCGGGTTTTTTCCAGATTCTGGCTATTGTAAACAGTGCTGCGATGAACATACATGTGCAGATGTTGTTTCGATTGTACTTTTTTGCCTCTCTGGGATATATTCCCAGCAGTGGTATTGCTGGGTCAAATGGGAGCCCAACCTCTAGTTTTCTGAGAATCGTCCATACTGTTTTCCAAAAGGGCTGAACTAGCCGGCATTCCCACCAGCAGTGTAGAAGGGTCCCTTTCTCCCCACATCCTCTCCAACAGCGGTTGCTTTTGTTTTTTTGGATGTGTGCCAGTCTCTGTGGTGTGAGGTGGTATCTCATGGTTGTTTTGATCTGCATCTCTCTGATGATTAGTGATGCAGAGCACTTTTTCATGTGCCTTTTGGCCATTCGTATTTCTTCCTTGGTAAAGTTTCTATTCATTTTTCACCCCATTTTTTGATGGGGTTGGATGTTTTCTTTTTGTAGAGTTCAACCAGTGCTTTATATACCATTGATATCAACCCCTTATCTGATGGGTATTGTGTAAATATCCTTTCCCATTCTGTGGATAGTCTTTGTATTCTGGTCACTGTATATCTTGCGGTGCAGAAGCTTTTTAGTTTAATGTAGTCCCATTTGTTGATCTCTGTTTTTACTAGATTGCTTAGTTCCGTGTCACGTTTGAAGATACCTTTATCCTCAATATCGTGGAGGGTTTTGCCGACCTTGTCTTCAATGTACCTTATGGTTTGTGGTCTAATGTTGAGGTCTTTAATCCATTTTGATCTGACTTTTGTGCATGGTGTCAGGTCAAGGTCTAAACCCATTTTTTTGCATGTGGTTGTCCAGTTTTGCCAGCACCATTTGTTAAAGAGGCTTTCCTTGCTCCATTTCACATCTCTTGCTCCCTTATCAAAGATTAGATGATCATACATTTGGGGTTGTGTGTAGGGATATTCCACCCTGTTCCATTGGTCTACGGCTCTGCCTTTGTTCCAGTACCATGCTGTTTTAATTGTTACTGCTTTGTAGTAAAGATTGAGGCTGGGGAGGGTGATGCCTCCCATCATCTTTTTCCCAAGAATTGTTTTAGCTATCCTTGGACGTTTGTTATTCCATATGAATTTTAGGATTGCTTGATCCATTTCTTTGAAGAATGTCATGGGTATACATATTGGGATCGCATTGAATCTGTATAATGCTTTAGGGAGTATTGCCATTTTGACAACATTGATTCTCCCTATCCACGAGCAGGGTATATGTTTCCATTTCCTCATGTCCTCTTTGATTTCATGGAGTAGCGTTTTGTAGTTTTCTTTGTAAAGGTCTTTTACTTCCTTGGTTAAGCTGATTCCGAGGTACTTGATTTTCTGGGGCACAATTGTGAATGGGATTGCTTTTTTCATGTCCCTTTCCTCTGCCTCATTGTTTGCATATATGAAGGCCATGGATTTTTGGGTATTGATTTTGTAGCCTGCAACTTTACTGTATAAGTCTATTGTTTCTAAGAGTTTTTTAGTAGAGGCTTTAGGCTTCTCTAGATATAGTATCATGTCGTCTGCAAATAGTGAGAGTTTGATTTCTTCCTTTCCTATCTGGATGCCCTTAATCTCTTTTTCTTGTCTAATAGCTATTGCAAGTACTTCCAGTACTATATTGAAGAGGAGTGGTGAGAGTGGGCATCCTTGTCTTGTGCCCAATCTCAGAGGAAAGGCCCTTAGTTTTTCCCCGTTGAGGATAATGCTTGCCGTAGGCTTGTGATAGATGGCTTCGACTATCTTGAGGAAAGTTCCTCCAAACCCCATTTTGGCGAGGGTTTTCATCATGAAAGGATGTTGGATCTTGTCAAATGCTTTCTCTGCATCTATTGATATGATCATATGGTTTTTGTCTTTACTTTTGTTGATATGCTGGATTATGTTGATTGATTTCCGAATGTTAAACCATCCTTGCATCCCTGGGATGAATCCCACTTGGTCGTGATGTATGATCTTTTTGATGAGTTGTTGGATCCTATTTGCTAGTATTTTGTTGAGGATCTTCCCATCGGTGTTCATCAGGGAAATTGGTCTGTAATTTTCTTTCTTAGTGGTGTCTTTGTTTGCTTTTGGTATTAGGGAGATATGTGCTTCATAGAAACTGTTTGGGAGAGTTCCTGTTTTTTCAATTTCCTGGAAAAGTTTGAGGAAAACAGGCAATAGGTCTTCTCTAAATGTTTGGAAGAATTCGCCAGTGAAACCATCTGGGCCTGGGCTTTTGTTTGTGGGGAGGTTTTTGATTACAGTTTCAATTTCCTTAACATTGATGGGTCTATTCAGGTATTCCAGGTCTTCTTTCTTCAGTGTTGGGAGATTGTAGGAATCAAGGAATCCATCCATTTCTTTTAGGTTCTCCTTTTTTGTGGCGTAAAGACCTTCAAAGTAGTCTCTAATGATCTTTTGAATCTCACTGGTTTCTGTTATGATGTCCCCCTTTTCATTTCTGATTCGATTTATTAGAGTTTTCTCTCTTTCTTTCTTTGTGAGTCTTGCTAGCGGTTTATCAATCTTATTTATTTTCTCAAAGAACCAACTCTTTGTTTCATTGATCTTTCGGATTGTTTTTTTGGTTTCGATGTCATTAATTTCTGCTCTAATTTTTATTATTTCTTTCCTTCGGTCTGGTTTGGAGTCCTTTTTCTGGTCCTTTTCTAAGGTCTTGAGTCGTGAAGTCAAGCTATCTATGTGGGTCCTTTCTTCCTTCCTGAGGAATGCTTGGAGAGCTATAAATTTTCCCCTTAACACGGCTTTAACCTGCGTCCCATAGGTTTTGGTAGCTCGTGTCTTCATTCTCAGTAGTTTCTAAGTATCTTTTGATGTCTTCCTTGATTTCCTTCCTGACCCACTCATTGTTCAGCATTGAATTGTTTAGTTTCCAGGTGTTTGATTTGATTTTCCGTGTTTGTGAGTGGTTAGCTTCTATCTTCAGCGCATCGTGGTCTGAAAAACTGGTTGATACAATTTCTATTTTTCCGATTCTATTGAGGTATGTTCTGGGGCCCAGTACATGGTCTATTTTAGAAAATGTTCCGTGTGCACTGGAAAAGAATGTGTATTCTTTCTTTTTGGGGTGTAAGGCCCTGTATAGGTCTATTAGGCCTCTCTCTTCTATTTCTTCTTTCAGAGTCAGTGTTTCCTTGTTGAGTTTTGTTCTTGTGGATCTATCTAGAGGCGATAAGGCCGTATTGAAGTCTCCGACTACAATTGTGCTGTTAGTGATGTCCTCTTTGAAGTCTGTTAGGAGTCGTTTTAAATATTTAGCCGGTCGTTCATTAGGAGCATATACGTTTAAGAGTGTGATTTATTCCTGTTGTACATATCCCTTGATAAACAGAAAATTACCTTTGCTGTCCCTTTTGATCTTTTTCATCCTGAAATCTATGTTGTCGGATACCAGGATGGCCACTCCAGCTTTTTTAAGGGGGTTGTTTGCTTGGAGGATTGTTTTCCATCCTTTGACTTTGAGTCTATGTTTACTCTGTTTGTTCAGGTGTGTTTCTTGCAGGCAACAGAATGTTGGGTTTAATTTCCGGATCCATTTAGCCACTCTGTGTCTCTTGATAGGTGCATTTAGGCCATTGACATTGAGAGAGATTATTGTGATGTGGTTTTGTGTCATCTTTCTGTGGGATTTGTTGTTCTTATGGCGCTCCTCCTTGTCTTACAGTAGCCCCTTTAGACCTTCTTTCAAGATTGGTTTTGAGTCTATGAAGGACCTGAGCTGTTGTTTATCCGAGAAGTAGTGTATAGTTCCTTCGAGTTTGAGTGAGAGTTTAGCCGGATAAAGTATTCTTGGTGAGGCATTCATTTCGTTGAGTTTTTTCACTATGTCCCACCATTGTCTTCGGGCTCGAAGGGTTTCTTCTGACAGATCGGCCGTAAATCTGAAGGGTGCTCCTTTGTATGTGATTTCCTTCCTTGACCTTGCTGCTTGCAGTATTGCGTCTCTATCCATGGTATCCGTCATTCTGACTATGATATGCCTTGGGGTCTTTTTATTCGGGTCTCTTTTTGCCGGTACTCTTCGGACTCCTTGTATCTGGATGCCTGCCTTGTCCAGCTCTGGGAATTTCTTAGCAATGATATCTTTGACTGTGTTTTTTTCATTGGGGTTGCTTCCCTGCGGTTCTGGTACTCCAATGATTCTTATGTTGTTCCTCTTGAAGTCATCCCCCAGGGCTCTGATTCGCTCTATAGCCATTTTGAGGTCTTTGGCCATGATTTGTTGTTGTCTATAAGCTTTCTGCAGCTCATCTTCCAGATCACTGATTCTGTCTTCGGCTGTAGTCATTCTACTGTTGAGGGCATCTAGTGAGATTTTTATTTCATCTACCGATTCCTTTATTTGTGAGACTTCCGTTCGAAGGTTTGAAATTTCTGCTCTCATTTCTGCTCTCATTTGTTCCTGTATTTTCTTGGTAGACCGTTCCAGTGCTTCATTCATCTCCTCCCTTAATTTATTGGATGTCTGTTCCATATTTGCTTGGAGTAGGTCGACTCTCCTCCATATTTCCTCTCTGAATTGTTTATCTGAGAGGTCGTAGATGTTGGGAGCCTCTTTTGAGGTTTCTAGTATCTTTTCTTCTCCCTCTCTTCGTGGAGGGGATTTTCGGTGCTTCTTCATATTGTTATGGAAGTACAGGATTGGAACTTTGTAGGTGTTTATTCCTCCTACCTCTTGCTGAGAGAAGGAGGGTCTCTGTTTGTGCTATTTCTGATGGCAGCTTTATTCCTATTCTAGAAGTCTTCCTTACACTCAGCCTTTTCTTTGTGATTGATGTTGGGGCTTTAATGAAGACTTAAGGCTAAGTTGTCTTTACAAAAGCTTTGCTAAGCTTCTCTTATTCACTGATAATTTTTCTAAACTTAGAGCTAATAGGCTAGTTCGCATAAGTGTATGAGATGTGTTAAACCGATTTTCAAAGCAAGAAGACCGTACCTAATGTGCTAAGGTAGGAAATAATATCTGCGGCCACTCTGGCAGGAGGCCTTTTTAGACCACGCCCCTTTCAGGCCACGCCCCCGTTTCTTCCTAGCAGGGGCTCCTGGGACAATGGTCCCAGGAAAGCCGGGACGGTGGGACGCGGGAAGTGGCGGCGGCAAGGGTCCCATGTCCCGGCGGCCGCGTGGGAACCAGGGGCGCACTCGGGAGGCGTGGCTGGGAGTCTCCTGATTACCTGGGAAAAGGCCGGGTTGGAGGGAGCCAGGCGGACGGGAAAGCCGGGGCGGTGGGGCGCGGGAAGTGGCGGCGGCAAGGGTCCCCTGAAATCATTTTTTTTGTTAGGCATCAAGTTTTTAGAGTATAGCAAAGGTGTTGTTATTAAGTTGTCAGATTTTTTCCCACATTACCTTTCAATTAATCCATAAGAAAGAAGAAAGCTCAGCCTGCCTCTTTTGTAAGGACAAATTTCATACACTATGGCACCCTTATGTCCTAACTAAATCCCAGTGGCTTCATTTTCTAATATCACATTGAGCAATAGTTGTTGATGTAAGTGTGGTGGTGGCGGATCTCTGTTGATTCAAGTTTCTCAGCTCGTCTAGAAATTTAACAATGAACATATTGACTAACACATCAATAGATCAATATTCTTTTTTTCTTTTCTTTTTGAGTCAAACCCGGTGATGCTCAGGAGTTATTCCTGGCTCTGCACTGAGGAATCACTCCTGGCGGTCCTTGGCGGACCATATGGGATACCAGGGATCAAATTTGGGTCGGCCACGTGCGAGGCAAATGCTCTCCCTGCTGTGCTATCATTCCGGCCCCAAGATCAATATTCTTGACTCAGATCAGAGTCAAGAATAGACCAAAAAAAGTTTACTGAAGAGAAGAGAAAGAAACACTCTAAGCAGAGAGGAATTTAGTTTAGGAAAAGTTAAGTACGGTTCATTTAGGAAATTTGGATCTCTAAGTTTTCCTTTTTCTTTTTAAATCAAATAATCAATGTGTTCCCATGTGTTTCCGAGAGATACCTGGTTAATTGAGAGTTCATTTGTGTTGTTGAGATTAATATCTCCTTCCTATTTAGGTGCATAGGGAACAGTTTGTTAAGAAATTTCAGGTTGCAGACTACTGCTTATTTTTGGAGTTTAGGCTGAGACAGAGAACTAGAGATTGTGTTTCAGAACTAAAGATAATATAGACAATTTTACATATATTGAACATAAAAACAAAATTTAAGTTGTCATACTTTTGCAATAGCATGTATTAATTAAATCCATATGCTCATTTGCTATTTGAAAAAAAATGGTTCATTCATCAATGATTTTGTGCTCTTTTATTTACAACATAGTTACCTAAAACAAAAAAATTAAAAAGTATTTCTGTTAATTCAGCAATTAAAAATGCTATTTTAAAATTGGAATATCATGTTTAACTCAAGTGAAAGAAGGAATCTGGAGTTCTGACCTTGGTCAAAGGTCAAGAATCAGGGACACTGTCTCCTTTGCCAAGGCGTCAAAACTCACATGGGCCAGACAGGTAATGAGATTCAAAGAGGACCACTGTACTAGAACTGTTACTGACTGGATTCCACGAGATGTCAAAAGACCTCTTGGCCACCCCCAATGAGATGGTCAGACTTCTTGCTCAAATCCCTGAATGAACCATTTGAGGTTCTTCTTATTCCTGGAGCAAGCAGATATCATTGGGCTACACTAGCAAGCAACAGGGATGAATGAAGACATTACTGGCACTCGCTCTAGCAAATGGAAGATCAAAGAGATGACAAGTGATCCAAGTGATTTTAAAATTATTTTTAAATATTAATCAGAATCTAAGTGTTGATCCTCTAATCTTATCACACACATTTCAAAGTGATTTAATAATATACTAATCCAAATCTGCTGTTTATGATATGAGGGTTTTTTTTTTTTAATTTTGTTGCTCAGTCATTGTTAGTTTCCAGTATAACATTTTGTCATTTTGATGTAGCAGGCAGGCAGATAGGGAAGGACCTCTTCCCAACACAATGGCAAAAGCCGACTTTGCAGAAAAAAGGAAGAAAATGGAAATAAGGCCTGATAAGACTTTAACCGATCCACACCAAAAGCTCCAAAGAAGCGCCTACAGAAAGAGAAGGCCAGGAAAGAAATTTCAAAGACCATCACCACTCCCCTGGTAATTTTCTTAGCACTGAACTTTGACCTAGGTAGAAGCTGCACACAGGGGCAGATTGGAGAAACCCTATAAAAGCCACCTTGAACAAAGGGAGGGCACACATATGCTGTCCCAGGAGTCCATGTGATGCTTGTGCCCACGTGTTCCAGCACATATGTCACCTGAGCACCTATCACCCACATCTCCCCTCTTGAGATGTGTACTTTCATGCTTTCATATCTAATGCTGGGATGTGCGTATGGGGCCCACTCCACCTCTGGAGAAGCCAGGGGTTCTCTCTTGAGCACTTTATTCAATTTCTCTTCCTCCTGTCCTTCAAATAAAATAAAAAATGTTTGCTTTACTGCTTGTCTACTCCTGGAATTCTTTTCTGAGGCGAGACAAGAACCCAATAACCCTGGGTACCAGGTGGCTGGGCAGATGGGGAGAAAGTGTCCATCTTTCTCCTCCCCACTTTGCATAAGTCAGTGGGATCCACTGACATCAATTTGCATTGTTTTCTTACCTCTGCACTGGTTTCTTATTTCTCTTCATCTCTCCGGCGGTAGAGGAAGTGTTTTACTTATTCTAGGTTGATAGGTGGTGCAATCATGGTGTTCCTTCAATGGAGGCCGTGGATGGCTTTTGTTTAGCTTGGCTGGACAGATATTCCTCATCTTATTGCCCTACCACACATTTCTAAAGAGACCACTTGGCATCTGCAATACAATTAAATCTATCTGTCTCTGATGTTATCTTTCCTTTCTCTGCCCATTTTCAGCCTTAGATTCTGCTGAGTGCTTTATTAACTTCCTGCTGTAAATCTTCCAAAGGCAGAATGGAGATAATCTAAAATCCTCTTATATGACCATACAATGGGAAAGGAGGGAGTACAAAATTATCTATCTACAGTAGCGCTATAGATTTTTTCCACAGCAGTCTTCTAACTTATAATTTCCTATCTTTCTCAGAGGAAGCTTTGAGCTTTAAAAAAAATTATAAAACTTCAAATCCTACAAATGCTATGTCATTATAAAAGTACAACAGAATAAAATTCTATCCTAGCCTTTACTAAGCTAGGTTTTATTCATATCTTTATTTAATCACTCATTAGCAAAACAATATATGTGCCAATCCATACAGTAGATAAAAAAATACTAGGTTAAAAACAAACATTTCTAAGATACTAGCAGTTATAAATTAGTTTAAAGATTTGTGGCATAGATTACAGCGCTTTTATTTTTTTTCTTTCCATACAAAATGGGACTGATGGCACCCAATGAAAGGAAAGGATGATATCTATCCCATGTACCATTATTTTTTTTTCTATTGTCACTATTGCTTTTTTTCAAGTATAGCTGTATTTTTCAACTATGCTGTATTTTTCCCATGATTTGTTGGCTGTGTCACTTTTAAAGAACAATTTAAAATGTGAAGTGCCATTCATGAGTAAAGATAGTACTTAACTTTGAAGTTACATCTTAATATGCAGTTTGGAGTTTTCCAGATAGAGAGGATATTCCAGGAAGAAGAGAGAATACGTATAGAATTCATAACGTTCTGTGCTTTATGGGCATAATGAGAAGTTCAGCTTCGTAAGGAGTTAGAGGAAGGTCAAAGAGAATGTGAAGATAAAATACCAAAAGTATGTATAATTATATTGTGATGGAGCTGATATCCTAATGTGGAGACATGACACCCAACAGATGTAGGGTTCCCTGAAGTAGGTAGCACACAAAGTCTGTTGCAGGTATTGACATGTGGCTATCTGCTCAAGTATTACAGGTGACATGAGTGAAGTGGGGAGAGAGGGAGGTAGACTCAAGAAAATTCTCGCACCTCACTGCTCAAAGGTATCAGAGAAATGCATGGTAAAGTAGGCTGTGAGCATTTGTGCAACATGGAACTAGAGTTCCACTACTCCATGAGACAACTGTTAAACCCCATCAAAGTCCCCTGATCTACACAGCGCCCAAACTGGCTCCCACCACTTGAGTACTCCAGGAGCGGTGGGTTCAGGCTAGAGAAACAAATCACAGGGGGAATGGTGTGAGATCAGCCCTAACCTCAGCACTGGCCTTCTAAGAATGTAACTTTCCTTCACAGAAAGTAATGTCAGTTGACCTCAGCTCCTAGAGTTGTCAATGAAATAGGAGATGCAGTGATGGGTAAGAAAAGAGCTTTATAAAGCACTTACAGATTGGAAGATGGCAGACACACATCCTGTCAGGACATTTTGCAGCACAGTCACAAAAATGAGACTTATATAGGAAAGAACAAGGAAGTCTGCTTTTACTTATTTATTTTTTTTACTTTTAAGTCCTTTCTTCCTTCCTTCCTCCCTTCCTCCCTTCCTTCCTTCCTTCCTTCCTTCCTTCCTTCCTTCCTTCCTTCCTTCCTTCCTTCCTTCCTTCCTTCCTTCCTTCCTTCCTTCCTTCCTCTCTTCCTCCCTCCCTTCCTCCCTTCCTTCTTTCCTTCCTTCCTTCCTTCCTTCCTTCCTTCCTTCCTTCCTTCCTTCCTTCCTTCCTTCCTTCCTTCCTTCCTTCCTTCTTTCCATCCTTCCTTTCTTCCTTCCTCCCTCCCTATTCCCCTCCCTCCCTCCCTTCCTCCCTTCCTCCCTTCCTTCCTCCCATCCTTCCTTCCTTCCTTCCTTCCTTCCTTCCTTCCTTCCTTCCTTCCTTCCTTCCTTCCTTCCTTCCTTCCTTCCTTCCTTCCTTCCTTCCTCCTTCCTTCCTTCTTTTCTTCCTTTTTTCCTTTTTGTTTTTAGACTATACTGGCTTACTCCTGTCTCTGAGCTCAGGGATCACTCAGTGATGTTGAGGTGCCAGGGATCAAATTCATATAAGCTTAGTGCAAGACAAGCTTCTCACCCACTCTACTATCTTCACAGCCTGACGATCTATTTTTAGAAAGGAAGTTTGCACATTTGTGGGTGAAGGGTGGTTAATAAAGTCTATTGTGAATGACTCCTCTATGGCAAGTGTATTCTGATACATCTGTAAACATAAAGAAAGTTTTCTGTTTAAAGGTAATGATTACATCCTAACATCATTATTTGGGTGCAGGGCAGAGGACAGAATAAGGGAAACAAAAGTTATATTCTCAGCAGGTCATGCCAAGACTATAAAATGTAGCTGGATATAAAATTGATTATAAAATATATGACACGATTGATTTTATTCCATGTCTCAATTCCTTCTGCTCCAGTTTTAATAAGATATTTCATTCATCTTTTTTTTTTGTCAACTCTATACATTGATGATATGATAGATGCCATTAAGTACATGTACCAGGACACTCTTGGGAGTGATAGACTACTTTGTAATTTGAGTAGACTTTGTTGAATAAGAAGGCTGTCATGTGGTTTCTCTTTTAGGATGTCTAAAGCTTGGAGAGCTGTTAAAATGGGGATTAAGAGTCAGAGTCACAAGAGCCACACACACATTCTTATGTGCAGAGTCACAAAAATATTTGAAAGAGTGATTATTGTAAGTTAAGGGAAAACTGAAGGGTAAACTCTCTCTAGTTTTCGCAACTAAAGGGATAGATAGAAAGAATAAGAAAAATGTATGTAAAGATACAATTCAATGACTAAGAAAGAGGACAATGAAGTAATTAAAATGTTGAAACCAAGAGAGAAATTTAAAATTAAAAGTGACCAGCTGTCTCAAAGCTATTACTATAATATGTTAATAATATATTAGATATGTTTTGTTTAATTTTAACAACTTACATTTTATTTTTGTATTAGACAGGGCAATAGCTACTGAAAGCTATATTTTAAAAAGAAAACAGGCCAACCAGTAATATATAACAATTAGAAAAAAATGTGTACTATATCTGTTAAAATGTTCCCAAAAGAAAGAAACCAAGTCCTTGGAACCCACTAGTGTTGGGCTATATGCTACTTGAGCTTGATGGACGTGACAGTTTCTGTAATACGATTTTATTTCAGCAGAAATCAGTAGAGTGGATGATGGGAAACATGAGGGTGTCAGTGATGGTGCAAAGGTGAGTTATTTAATCTGAAGAATACATTTGAAAGATACAGACCAGAGAGATGACATTTGTTAAGAATGTGGTTGACCCAGATTCTATCCCTGACACTGCATATTCTCTCCCAAACATCTCCTAACTAATTCTTGTGGGCAGAGCCAGTCAGGTGTGGCCTGAAACAAACAAACAAAAAAAAAGCTACTCTCTGGTTACTTAACTATTGTTGATAGCTAAGAAAGAAATGTAAGTAGACATTTAAGAAGACATTTTTGTAGAATGTCAGTAAGGAGTTTTGAGGGCTTGGTATCCCAAACTAGGTACTGTTGCTATTTTATGTAACAGAATTTGATTTGGAAGACTAGGATGTTGATTAGTATTCCTAACTTCTACTCAATGCAATGTTAATAGCTTCTTTATGGCTTTGATAACTCAAAAAATCTCTAGATATCCATCATGTACTTATGGAGCAAAAATACCTCGGGTGAGTATCATTAATCGTGTGCTTACAGGCATAGACAATATATGTCGCTACCCACATTTCTGACTAGAATAGCTGCAGGTTATATAAAAGAGTTACAATGACATTCTTTTGTTGTAGTTGTTTTAGGTTTTCGTGGTTTATATTTTTGTGTTTAGGGACCACATCTCAGCAGTAATTCAGGTCTACTTTTGGCTTATTCTTGGGGATCTCTAAGAACATCACTTATTGGGAATGCTACTCAGGTGTTCTGCAGGCAGTATTCAGTCTGCCTTTAAGCTGTCTTCCCTGCTAGCATAGAGACATTTCTGAGATTTGGCATGCTAAAGGTACACAGGAAATAAGCATTTGATTTTTGATCTCATTAAATTTGGAAAACAGTTGGATATAAAGTTCATAAAATTTAACCTTGCAAAATTTATAGTTAAACTAAAGAGAACCTGACCCAAACTGTTCATAATAAACAGTTGGATATAAAGTTCATAAAATTTTGCCTTACAAAATTTGTAGTTAAACTAAAGAGAACCTGACTCAAACTTTTCAGGTTCAGAAGTTGCTGGCAATAATAAAATACTCTGATACAATAATAAAATACCTCTTGCAAAATTTGCCGCGACTAAAACCAAAATATATGAAAGAAGAGAAAAGAATCTCTGCAAAGACCTTGAGGACATAATATGATCAGGTCAAGGATTCCAGCATGTAAATTTTACTTCGTAAAATTTTATCTGTAATTAAATTTCATCCTTCCTCCCTAATGTAATTTGAGTTGAAATTCTCTCAAATGTACTCAAAATTCTGTGCCTAAAATAATGCAAAAATGAGTAAATGATGCCAAGCACTGAAGATATATTTAGTATTGTGAGGACAAGGAGCAAAGCAAAGCTTTTGTTGAGTCATTATGACATTATGCTTCTGTGTGAACAATAATGGCCTATTCTACTTCCAACTCCAATTTGACACCTCAAAGAACTCCTAAAGTATCAAAGCCAAATTCATTTGAAATCCCTAAAAACGAGACCCCAAATATTGAGTGGTCTTTATTCAAAAATAAGGGATGAATAAAGTTAACATATTGGATACATATTTCATATAATAAGGTTTATTTTTAATGGCTTTAAATTAAAATAGAATCCTTATGTCCCAAAATATTAGGAACCATTGCATTGAGTTAAAACACCGTGTTCATCAGTTGTCATTTAAAAGTAATAACAAGTCACATTTTATTTTCATATTTACAGTATATATTGGGTAACACCTTTAAATTAAGTGTATAAGCATTTTTTATTCAAAGGATACAAATATACAGGGCTTTTGGGAATCCTTAAGTTGAATCCAGCTGTTATGCTTTTATAGCTCTCTTCCTATTTAGCCTTTTTTCTTTCATCTATTTCTGGCTGCATGTAGCTCATAAAAACTACCTAGAATTCTCTGATTATTATTTTCATATATAGATGCTTCATATTAATATCTTGTTTATTATATTTAATAAACAATAATTCATAATTATTAGGCTTCATAATCTTAGTGTTTGTCTACTTTATTAACGATAGGATTTCCTTATCACTCATTCATTTTCATTCTTGTGTTGAATTTGCAGCATAATGAGGCATATTGCTTGTTCCTGTTTTACCACTTTCACATTCAATATCATAGTCTTGCATCTGTAAAACAAGGGTAATAATGCTCCTTACATCTTAGAGTCCATAAGGATTAAAGAAGGCCTCACTTTCAAAGTGCTAAAGTGAGACTAACTAGGGAAAACTTTGACTTTTAAAAACACTTTAGGCTATGGTAGACATTTAATAAATTTTGGTGATTTGTGAGACTAGCTTTATGCTTAAAATACATTATATCTTACACAGGTTAGCACTGTAGCACTCTCATCTCATTATGCATCGATTTGCTCAAGCGGGCACCAGTAACCTCATCTCCATTATGAGACTTGTTACTGTTTTTGGCATATTAAATACACCACGGGTAGCTTGCCAGGCTCTGCCATCCTACACAGTTTATAATAAGTTAACATATGTTACTTTCTCCACCACTGTTCAGTCTTTTTGTCTAACACTGTTTAGAGAAATCTTAGATATGTTGCTTATTACAAGTCCCTTTTGTTTTACATTTTTTTCATCACTAATGTTTACCTAGAGTGTGTTACGGTGCAATAGCCATGATGGTATTTATTGATAACACTTACTTAGTGTGAATAAAGTAGATATTTTATGTTGACTTTTTAAAATTTGAATATCAATGTAGATTAGCATGCAATTTCAAGAAATAGTAGATAGTTTAGAGTTGTAATGTTTTCCCCAGAATCGTAGTGCTTATCTACTTTATTAATGAATAGTAATATCTTGCAAATTTAGAGTAAAGGTAAGGGTGTGTGTATGTGTGTGGGGGGGGGTAGATGGGTGGGTGCACATGCATGCACACATACACACTCATTTAGTTCTATATAATTCCATCATATCTACAGATTAAGTTAAGAAGATCTATCAGCTCCTATAATAATTTGTATGCCTCTTTCCATGTACCAGTCTTTCTTTAATTTGTCCATTTTTTCTGTTGCTTTGTTTACCAGTGCACAAAATGATTTTAGCTAAATCAATTGATAACTTATATAACAAATTGGAGTGGACAGAAGTAGGACCACACCGAACAGTTTATGGACATTACTGGCCCTGTGCTTAGGAATCACCCTGACAGAGCTCAAGGGACCATGTGCTGTGGCAGGTATAAATCTGGATCAGTTTTAACCATGACAAGTACCTTATCTCCTTTATTCTCTATCCAGCCCTGATATAAGAAAAGTAATTCTGAATGAATATAATGAGAATTTTATGGTACAGATGAATATTCCTAAACATTTGAATTTTAAAAAAAGGAGAGAAAATCAGAGAGACAGTTCAGGGGCTGAGCACATAATTAGTATTTCTAAGGTCAATGTTTCATTCTCATCAAAGCGTGATCCCCAGAGTACCAGAGGTAGAAATCCGTGGCTGAGCAATGAACCAAGAGTAGACTCTTTGCTCCAGGTATGACCAAAATCCAAACCAGACCAAATCAAACCAAAACAAAAAAAAAAAAAAAAAACAAGCAATGGGACTGAAAATTAATTATTCATAGGCTCAATGATGCTAAATACAAATTCCTTAGAAAGGAGATGCTAGACTTCACTATTACATAAAAAGCATGAAAACTTTAAAAAATTAATATTAAACAATGGTATATAAAATCACTAAACTCATATGCCTTGTATTTCATGAATTTGTTACTTTACAATCTTGTTACCTTTCAATTTTGATATCTTCTTAACGAGTTTCTACTATATAAATCAATCATTAGTGATGCTGCTATCTAAAAGCCAATAACATCCCCCCATGTGCTTACCATGGAAAGTGAAGAAAAGAAATTGCATGCATGTGCATAAGATGCAAAATGAATGATGAAGACAATATAGAGGCAAGGAGTCTAGAGGCTGCAAAGAACAATAATGTTAAATGACAATCCACAAAAGGTGTTGAGAATTCATAATACTGGTCATGGTCGATTGCATGGTAGATTACAAGTAAAAGGACAAGTATAGACAATTAATAGGGGGTATGGAGGCAACTAAAAAGATGGCCTGTCAGAAGGCAGGTTGCCTGAATATCTATATTTGGGAATCCGAGGAGATAAAATCCAACTGATAAAGTCTCATACCATATTCCAGCAGGCCTGGAAAATGAGTGTGAGATGCTGATATGGAATAACAGACCCACATCAATTCATCCAGCTGGTTGAGGTAGCAGGCATGCTTTTCTTTCGTTCTTTTCCATCTGTGAGATGCCGTGAGGTTAACACTTGCTGGACATGAAAGAGCATGTTTTTATTCTATTAAATATTTTATCCAATCTTAACCTATGAGTTTTTTTTCATTTTCACAGTTATATTTTAACCAGTATCCTAAACAATTCCTGAACACAAAGGATGTGGGTGTAACTGATAAAAGTGCTAGCACAGATACTGCTAAATTGCTGTGTAATCAGAGGCTGATTGGGTCTGATTATGAAAGCTCTCTCTAATGAATACAAATGCTTGCTAGACTGTTAAAATTACTTCTTATATTATTATGTATTCACTATAAAATGTTCCTTTGTGAGGGGCTGAAGAACATCTATTCTCTTTTGAATTTTACATGCATCAGGTTTTAGTTTTAAAATGTTACAAATGCATTATCTTAATGGAGTTAGTTTTAATGTTATCTTTAAAAATAATTAACTAGCCTCAATCTGGGACATCCAAATACAAACAACTGGTTATAATTATGTAGTAGCAAGTGTCCTCTAACAAATAGCTATTGCAACTTATTTATGATTAAGTAGGTCAAATAATGGCCCACAAGTTTCTATTAATTATGATTGTCCTATTCATGTCAAGCAATTTATCATCACCTGAACATTATCCTATTACTTTTAAGATTGCCATATACACTGGTTTTCTGAGGAACTATTTTTGCCTATTGCATAGCTCTTTTTCTAGTAAATCTTTGTGAAGTGCTTTCATCCATTTCTCTGAAGATGCAGATACCACTCATGTCTAAATTCTGCCTGGATATATGTAGATTTGCAATATTTACCTAATGTTTACAGATTACACTTCTATGGACAACTTCTCCAAACTCAGTCTTCTTTTTCTCCAATGTATATACTATACACATTGCCCATAAATTAAGTAGGATAACATATTTAAAATAAAATCACTGACAAAGGAACAAAGCTAGTCACACTTCTCTTTTAACTTCCTCTCATTCTCAGATGTTATAAATACATTTTTATCCAAAATATTGCTTCTATTGTTTTCTCATCATTTCTAAATATATTTACTTACTCCGTGTTCTGCAAATATATCTTTATCAAAAGTCACTAGTAGCCTGCAAATAATCACAACCCATCTGTTCTAATTCTTCTCTTCTTGAGCTTTCAAATGCAGTTCACAACCTTAATTATTGTTTCTTTCCTGAAAAGTTATTTTCCCTTGTTTTTTTATGGCTACTTTATTTTCTAATTCTATACTATTTTTTTTTCCTTTTCTGGAGGTTCATTGACTATTTGAGCAAACCTATCTATAGAGTTGTGAGGGATATAAAAGAAAGTTAAAATAACTTGCTATACAATTTGGTTGAATTTTTATCATCTGTACTAGTCACCTTTATTTATATAGCAGTCATATATATGTTATATATGTGCATATAATCAAATATATGTTTATGTGTTTGAATCACAATATATATACGAATATATACACATATATATGACTACTATGGGCTGGAGCAATACCACAGCGGGTAGGGCATTTGTGTTGCACGCAGCTGACGCAGATTCAATTCCTCCACCCCTCTCATAGAGCCTGGCAAGATACCAAAAGTATCCCGCCTGCATGGCAGAGCCTGGCAAGCTACTTGTGGCGTATTCAATATGCCAAAAACAGTAACAAGTCTCACAATGGAGATGTTACTGGTGCTCACTTGAGCAAATTGATGAACAACGGGATGACAGTGACAGTGACAGTGATATATGACTGCTATATAGATAGAAAATGGTGACCAATGCAGATGATAAAATTTGATATGCCAAAAATTAGATATGCCAAAAACAGTAACAACAATGGGCCTCATTCCCCTGACACTGAAAGAGCCTCCAATATGGCAGCGTTAAGAAGGATGAGCAAGGAGAGGTTGATAAAATCTCAGGATGAACTAGAATGCCAAAATGAAAAAGGACTAAAGTGACTCTCTGTACTTTCAACACACTTATGCTGGCATCAGAAGCATCCATCAAGGATCTGATGGTGCAAGCACGGAAGATAAAGTACAACATCATTGGTCTGATCGAAGGCATAGATCACATCGAAGAGAAGGCATAGATCACATCAAGCCATTTACGATGGGAAGAACTATTCCTCATAACATGAGACAATAGAGACAAAAGTGGTGTTGGTGTCCTTGACAACACAAACTTGGCCATGAGCATTGATTCACTCAAATACCTAACAACCAAATTGGATGATTACACTTGAATAGATGTGGCTCACTGCCTGCAGTTTCTATCTCCGTCATCTACGCACCAATACCCAACTACGATGAAGAAGAAATTGAGAAGTTCTACATGGAACTGGAGAATTTCTACAAAGAAGAACACACATTCTACAAGATCATTGTTGGTTATTTTAATGCCAAGACAGAACCGAGAAGGTCACCCAAAGAACTCCATATTGGGACCCACGACCTAGAATGGAATGAACAAGGTGAGAGACTGTCAGAGTTCATTATGTCGACCAAGACCATCCATGGTAACTCACAGTTCCAGAAGACCAAATCTAAAAGTTGTACATAGGAGTCTTTGATGGACAGTTCCACAATGAAATTGACCACACCATATTCAATTGAAGATTTTGTTTGACTAATGTCACTGTTGTCCCAGAATTCCAAACGGGATCGGACCACCATCTCCTTTGTGTGAAATTCAACTTCACAGAGCAGGGAGAAAGGACTGCAAAATATAAGTTTAAGAAGAGAACTCCCAGAATGACCACAACTGCAAGCTCTTTGGCACTATTGCAGCAACGTGGGAAGATGCTGTCGTTGACAACATCGATGAGGAATATGATCAACTGGTTCAGCACCTCCATGACTGCTCGAGGAATGCCGAGAGTGATAAAGCCACAAACAGACTCCTGTCTTCAGAAACTCCCGAGCTCATTCATCAACATGGTTTGGCAAAAGCCTCAGGCAATGCTATCCTAATGTCCAAGCTTGCAAAGCTGTGCAGAGAAGCAATAAAGGAAGACCTCAAAGAGAGAAGAGGAGCAGTGTTGCCCAATAAGGCAGAAGCTGGGTGAAGTATCCACAATGCTCTCCTGTCCTTAGCCAAGTACAAGACCAAGATGACTGCCCTCTGACATCCCGATGGATCTATCACATCTTCCAAAAGGGTAATGGAGAGAATTATTCATGACTTCTACTCAGATCTCTTTGATAACCAAATCCACCTGCCAACATACCAACTTCCACAAGATGGATATGTCATTCCCAACATTCTCCCTTCCGAAATCCGACATGCCATTTTGTCAGTAAAGACATGTATAACACCTGGTCCAGACAAGGTCAGACCCACACACCTGAAGAATCTGCTGCCAGTACTCGTCAATACACTGGCTCGGCTCTTCATATGCTACCTGCCCAAATGCAAGGTTCCATCCCAATGGAAAACTAGCTGGACTGTTCTGTTGTACAAGACATCAGCAACTATGGCTCAATCTGCTTGCTGTCCATCATCTACAAGTTGTTCACTCAAGTTATCCTGAATAGACTAGGCAGAACACTAGACAAAGGACAAACATGTGAGCAAGCTGGGTTCTGAAAAGGATTCAGCATGATCGACCATATCCACACAGTGACCAAGCTCATTGAGTTTTCGGGAGAGTTGAAGATGCTGCTCTGTCTAACATTCATTGATTTAAAGGCCCTTTGATTCTGTTGAGACTGAAGTGGTCATTGAAGCACTAGCCAAACAGGATGTTCAGGATCCCCTGTCAGCTATATTATGGATTCCCCAACAGGAACTCACCATTCTACAAGGAAGTAATCATCGACATAAAGAGAGGGGTTCGTCAAGGTGATACCATTTCACCAAAACTCTTCAGTGCCATCATCGAGAATGTCATGTGATGACTGGAATGAGAAGGAATGGGAGTGAAGATAGATGGTCGGCAACTACACCACCTCCACTTTGCTGATGACATCGTTCTAATAACACCAAACATTAGCCAAGTGACACAAATGCTGGTTGACTTTGACCATGAGTGTGCAAAGGTCGGACTGCAGCTAAATCTCACCAAGACAATGTTCATGAAAAATGAACTAGTCCTTGATATTCCATTTGATCTCAATGGAACGAACAGCTCCGAATGCAGAAGATATGTGTACCTGGGTCAAGAACTCAACATGAAGATCAACTTGGTGCCAGAACTGCGCAGGAGAAAGAGAGCAGTGTGGTGCACCATTAAGAGCATTGAAGAAGTTGTTAACAGGACAAAGAACCTCCAGCTCTGGGCACAACTTTTCAACTCCACCTTTCTTCCTGCACTAACATATGCCTCAGAGACCTGGGCCCTACAAAAACAGGGCAAAAACGCTATTTGGGCATCCCAAAGAGGAATTGAAAGAGCTATGCAGGAGTATCATATTTCACTCAAGTGAGAGAAAAACTCCGGGGCTCTGACCTCCCTTGAAGATCAAGAATCAGGGACACTTTCTCACTTGCCAAGGTGTCAAAAATCACATGGGCCAGTCATGTAATGCGATTTAGAGATGGCCACTGGATGAGTGCTGTTACTGACTGGATTCCACGGGATGCCTATGAGGTGGTCAGACTTCTTCATCAAAACTGTGAACACTTTGAAGCTCTTCGTGTTCCTGGAGCCAGCAGATACCATTGGGCTACACTAGCACATGACAGGGGTGAATAGAGATGTTAGTGGTGCCCGCTCTAGTAAATCAAAGATCAATGGGATGACAATTGATGTTTGTATATATACACATACACACACATACACACACATATATATATACATATATATATATATATATATATATATATACACACACACACTTCAGAGTTCTATGCCACACCTGGCAGCAATATACACACACTTCAGAGTTCTATGCCACACCTGGCAGCAGTGCTTTAGGGCTTTCTCCTGACTTTGTGCTTAGCGATCACTCCTGGTAGAGTTCAAGGAAACATTTGGCATGCCGGCATTCAACCTTGGGTTGCCTGCGTATAAGCCAAGAACCCTACATGCTGTCTTATTTCCCCATGATCAGTCCAATATTGTAAAAATCTGAAATGATCCAACTAGAGTAGAAAATTATGGAAACAATAGTTTAGATTTTATTTTAAAAAGAACTTACACTTACATACTAGTTTTATGCAATTTATTTATCAAGATAGATGACACTTGGGTGGTTTCACTGACAAAAGCAATGAATAAAATGCTGAGCTACTTACAGGATGTGAAAGTAGGTATATAATTTTGGTCATATATAATCCAGCTTTTTTGAACATCTCTGGGACAGCATACGTAGACTCTCAAGATCATAATTCAACTAAATATCCTACCATCCTATACAACTTCCTGTCTCAAATTTTTCCTTTTTCGGTTAGTGTCTATCAATATTGTTCTTATACAGCAAACATCAAAATATTTGATTATCAATTTTAAATACAATTACAAATGATGAGTAAGTTAATTGAACTTTAAATGGTTTCAGTCAAAATCTTCCCTATGCAAATTTTAGTATAGAGAAAATTTATTGTCTCAACAAATACTACCAGGGCCTTTATGAGTCATTCAAAGCTTTATCTTATATATTTAACAATTTGAATATTAGTAAAATATAGATTCAAAGCTCATTTTATATAAAATATGTACATGAATAAATATAAATGTAGCACACACATCTAGAATATATGTATATGTAAATTATATATACATGGATAGAGAGAGAGAGAGAGGAAAATTTTTGAAATCGAGTTTCTCAGGACCACATTGCATTGTATTAGATGCATTTTTTTTTTATTGGTCATAGGCACCCTTTTTGACATGGGATAAGTATAGTTAGCAATAAAGGATAACAATTCTAATATATTAAGAGAAAGGATCAGGGAAAGAAGCACAGGGATAAAATTTAGTAGGAAAAATATTTTATCAAAGGAAAGGAATTTAATGAGATTCTGTAAAGAATTACGGTAGTCTAAGTTTTGGATCAAATAGTCAGGAAACTACTTTGAAAGTAACAAGTAGTGCACTGTGATAAAATAATTGCAACATTTTTCTGTTCCTTTGTTTCACAATACCCAATATCCCATAAAGAGAAAAGTAATAATTTTTCACATTCTACAAGGTTTTATTTATAGATTCTAATTCACTTTTATTTTACTACCACAAATATAATGTAATAATCTTTATTATCTTCAATTTCTAGGTGAAGAATTTAAATTTCAGAGCAAAGAAGTAGCAAATATTCAAATCTTAATCTCTATTCAAAAACAAACTGTTTTTAAGCTGTCATTAAAATTTCTTATAAATATTAAAAAGCCATAAGAGTAACAAATATACATAAATTTACCTATATCTACTAGTTTCTTGTTTCAATTCCTAAATAGAAGCCTTCATAAATGATAGTATATTTCCCCAAGTTCTCCACTTCAATTTTTGATTTGGGTGATATTGGACCAATTCATTTTATAGTTGTAGAAACCAAGTTCAGAAGAGGAGCTATCGAATGAAATTGCATAATCAGATATTGTCAAGAGCCAGAGCCCCAAATAGTAGTAGCTCTTACATGCCACAGCTTTAGTACTTTTTCCACTTTATTCTCCTTTATTTTATCTCAGTCAGATATAGCATCCATTAATATTTCCCCAAATTGCTTTGATTATGTCACTCTGTAACTAAATCTCTATACAGTGTCCTATTTTCTTGTCATAGTGGAACAAACGCCTTAATGGAAACCATCAGTCCTTTCTTTACATCCTGCTCTGCGCAATATAGTCCAAAAATCACCATTTCAACAGCTCACTAGTCTCACGGAGATAGCAATTGAATACATATGCTGTAGGGAACCTTGGTATCTTAAAACCATATTCAAATATGTGTATGTCTCCAGCTTTTGATCTTTCCAACTTTTGCAATGATGCACATGATCTTTCCCTTTAACTTTTGTTGTTATTATCCTCACACTGACCCCAATTGGTCTTTTAGCTCCTTTCCCCCCTGAAACCTATGTATAAAGCCACAACTGACTCTTTTAATATGAAAGTGTTAAAGATAAAACTTTAAATAATATTTATCTAAAAACAGGGGATGGAGGAAGGGGTGGGGGACAGAGAGGACGAGACAGAGACACAGATAGAAACAAAGCATACTCGTAGTGAAATTTCTGTTTTTCATTTAATTTTCTCAGAGGAAACACTTAATAACTGCCTTCATTTCCTCACCTCCCACTAACCTGTCAGTCCTAATGTAGACTCTGACTTTGTAATTATAGGAAAATTATGTGTGATACAATAACAATTATCTCAAAATGTTTTTTGTTCTCATTTTTTACTATATTAACATAGAGATACATTTAAACATTTCCTCCTGAAATATTATTTCCTTGGCTTTCAGACCACAGGACTCAGTTTTACTTATAGCTCTTTGAATTTCTACCTCACTCGCCATTTTCAGTTTCTTTTGTACTAAATAATGTATGCTAGAATTTCTTGCAACTTGTACCTTTACTCTACTTGTCCTATATAGTGCTGTACAGAAGTAACACAAACTAGTTTTAAATTTATATTTTAATTATTTAATTTTAATTCATTAATTTTCTCAAGCACATGTTCCCTTAACACTGTCGATAGCATAGTGGGTGGGGCGTTTACCTTGCATGCCGCCGACCCAGGTTCAATTCCTCCATCCTTCTTGGAGAGCCCGGCAAGCTACGGAGAGTATCCCAGCCGCATGGCAGAGCCTGGCAAGCTACCATTGCATATTTAATGTGCCAAAAACAGTAATAAGTCTCACAATGGATATCTTACTGATGCCCGCTCAAGCAAATCAATGAACAATGGGATGACAGTGCTACAGTGCTACATGTTCCCTTGTCTCTTTTTCTCAGAAAACAGAGGTGGTTTACAATTCATTCCTCAAGATATGAAACTGAGTTCTTGTATATCCCCCTTATCCCCCATACTCGCACACTTCATATCATCGTATGCTAACTATTAAAATACAAAATATCCATATGTATCATCAGTCGTTCTTGATCAGCTACACCAGAAAAAACAAGCTCCTTATGTTATAAAACTTTAAAATAAATTGTTATAAACTGTAGCATTCATATCTGTAGACTCTTTATTGCTCTTGAAATAGTTGGCCTCCATAGGTGGCTTACATGAGGCAGAGAGGAGAGAGAAGGTGGCTTTCTCCTGATCTTCCTCTATCGTCCCAAGACCATGTGGGAAGGCGAGGACTGATAAATTCTCCGATGAGCCCCTGAATGGCATGGGTCAGAGCCCCACCAGATGCACAAGGAGCTGTCAAGCCACACCTGACATCCACTTGATCCTTTCGGCACGGGAGTTGATCCCCGCCACCCAATTTCTCAGGGAGCCACAGACTCAGGCTGCAGCGAGGATTCATTCTCTGTAGGGAAGGAAAGTGTCTTAGGCCTTTCCCAGGGTTATCAGGAGTCTATGAGCAGTGAAGTAAAACAGATTTTGTTTAGAGAGTTCTAGGGCAGGGAGGAGGCAGTGAGAGAGAGAGATGAGTAACACACTCAAGAGAGAATTGGGGGGCCGGAGCGATAGCACAGCAGGTAGGGCATTTGCCTTGCACGTGGCCGACCCGGGTTCGATCCTCGGCATCCCATATGGTCCCCCAAGCACTGCCAGGAGTAATTCCTGAGTGCAAAGCCAGGAGTAACCCCTGTGCATCGCTGGGTGTGACCCAAAAAGCAAAAAAAAAAAAAGAGAGAGAGAGAATTGGGCTTCCACCAAGGCAAAGACAGCTCCAACACTCCCCCCCACCCCCGTCCACCACCACCACCATTCCATGTGAAAGCATAAAAGTACACATCTCAAGAGGGGACGTGTGGGAGACAAATGTGCCCCAGCATTACCATTTGTGCTTGACCATGTGGGCCCAGCAGCACATGGGCTCAGGCAGCCTTTGTGCCCTTCCGCTGTTCAAGATTTTTTTTTTTTTTTTATATAGGATTTCCCAATCTTCCCCCAGTGGGGCTTTCTAGCTAGATTAGAGTCCATCCCCAGGGGTGCTGCCGTGGGGGTGGATTTGGAAGTGGTCTTTTTTGAAACTTCTTTTTCTTTTTTTGACCTTGGCTCCAGATGGATCTTCTCTGGGAGGGTGAGTCTAGCCTTCTCTGTTCTAGGCTAACTCAGGGTTAATCAGATTAAAGAAAGTGGTTGAGGGTTCTCAAGGATTTTTCTTCAGGTGCTTTCTGGAGGGAGGGGTCCAACCTTCTCAGGTCTGCCACTGGAGAAGGTCTTATCAGACCTTGCATTCTGTATCCACAAGGTCAGTCAGCCTTCCCAGAAATTTTATAGTAAACCCAGGTGACTATACTTTCCAAGAATTTTATTGCACCGATGACGGGGGTTCCTTCCCTAATCTACCTGCCTACATCAATCTTGGAACAGTTTTCCCCTACCCTTTCTGAATTGCTTTCCTTTCAAATTAAAACATCATAATATCGGCTGGAGAGATAGCACAGCGGGTAGGGCGTTTGCCTTGCACGCGGCCGACCCAGGTTCAAATCCCAGCATCCCATATGGTCCCCTGAGCACATCCAGGGGTAATTCCTGAGTGCAAAGCCAGGAGTAACCCCTGTGCATCGCCAGGTGTGACCCAAAAAGCAAAAAAAAAAAAAAAAAAAAAAAAAAAAAAACATCATAATATCTGTCATCTAATTTTTTGAGCGTTATCTTCTCTGCTTTATGGCTATAGCATCTTCATAATCCCTACTGAAACTTCACCTTCCTTCTAAATATTTCCAAAGAATGGTGGATCTTATATAATTAAAATTTCACATATACGGGGAGAATTTTTAAAAAAACATATTTATTTTATAATATTTATAATTTATAGATATATAATATCTATAATATTTGGTTTTTATTTCTTTCTACCATCCTTACTTGGTGGACATGTTAGTAAATTTTTATCACTCTCTTGTTTTCTAAAACACTATTAATTTATGCAATATTTATTAGCTAGAGTGCTCCCATTTCTTCAGCTCTTCTTAGTAGGATTTATGCATCTTAGGAGTATGCTGTACTTAGTAAGATCTTTTACAGTAAATTAAGTGGTCTACAAAGAGTTCTTTAAACATACCTCTCCCTTCTCCCCCGACAGCTCCTTAATTTCTCATGTTTTACTCTTCTACCAAATAATAAGTACTCTTTTAAATTATGATGCTCATGTGTTTGGGATGAAAAAAGTTAAATAAATCTGTCATCTCCAATTGTTCATTTTGTTTTATTTTAAATTTTATTTTGGGCACTGAAGCTTACATTATTGATAATTTCAGGGTTTTATACAAAAAAATCATTCCACAGTGTCAGCTTCCCTGTACCATGTCCCAGTGTCACATCACCTACATATACCCCTACTGCACCGTGATTTCCGCTACAGTGACCTGCTTCATATTAAAGATTAGTTCTCAAAAGTAGAGAGACAGTATGGGGGGATATTGCCTGCCATAGAGGAGGGGAGGGTGGGAAAGGGAGGTGGGTATACCAGGGATATTGGTGGTGGGGAATGTGCACTGGTGTAGGGATGGGTCTTTGATCATTTTGTGATTGTAACCCAAACTTGAAAGCTTGTAACTATCTCACGGTGATTCAATAAAGTCAAACAAACAAACAAACAAACAAACTAAAAGATTAGTTCTCATCTTCTGTTGTCTTTTAGCATTTGTTTTTACTTTACTATTTTATTTCATATACTATTCATGAAGAAACTCATTCTGTATGTCTCTCTCTCTCTCTCCTGACTAACTAACTTCACTCAGCATTCTGCTCTCCAGATCAATCCAAGGAAGCGCATCAATTGACTGACTTAGTTTTTGCAGCTGAGTAGTATTTCATTGTGTATATGTATTACCATTTCTTTATCCAGTCATCTTCTTGGACACTGGGCTGTTGGCCGGTTTGGATTATTATGAATAGTGTTGCAATGAACATAGAAATGCAACTATCTTTTCTGAAGAAAGTTTTTGGACCCTCGGGTTAAATGCCAATTTTTATGACATGGTAAATCTATTCATAATTTATTGAGAACAGAGATGTGGAGGAAAGAAACTATCATTCACAGCTTGGAAATGTCAACTGGCCCGGCATATTTTTCCAAAAGATAGGTTTAATTTAACAGGTCAAATATTCCTTAATTTTTTTGTGTAGATTCTGAAGAGTTGTAGAGACTCCACTTTAATAATAAACCATGTAGATGTGATTACTTTAAATAGACTCCTTTTTGTTTGGAAAAATAAACCACTAGACAGTAGTTTTCTATTGTATTTTGAAAAGCTTTTTGGTTCATTCTTTCTATCCTAGCTGGAGAAATGTGTTATATTTTAAGACTGAAAAGGGGGAAAAAGCTTTAAATGCTGAAAAAAATGAGGCATTTATGAAATTATAGCCCTGAAAACTATAGTACAAAATGAAACAAAAAATCAAGATTTAGTCTTCTGGAACATATATAAAATAATTTGTTCTATAAAGTCTGCTTTTTTTATATATATTTCTAGTCTTCCCTAAGTTTAGCTATTAACAGGAAGTATAAAATTCACAGAAAATGAAAATCTTAATATTCAGAAAAGCTTTCAGCTTTAAATAAAAACTATTATAATATCTAAGTTGAAAATTAAAAACTCCAAATCTTCTTACACATTAGCAGCATCCTCAATGGAATTTGCATCAGCTGCTCTGTAATGAAGTTGCTTCTGAGGTGGGGGTAGTGGTGGTATGTGGGTAAGAGTCGAGCTTGAGATTCATATTCTGTCATGTATTTTTCTAAATATCTAATAATGAAATATTTTTGAAATAAAAATAACTCACGATGAAAATTATGCATTGTTATATAAATTATATCTAACATAGATTCAAATTCTAATTGAATATGCAGATTTCAAAATACGCTCTTATCTTTTAGTTTGTTATTTTCGGCCACACTCAGCATTGCTCAGGGCTTACTCCTGGCTCTGATCTTAAGACTAAATCCTGGCAGTGCTCATGGGACAATGTAGGGTACCCACGTGCAAGGCAAGGGCTCTCCCCACTATCCTATTGCTCTTCCCCTAAAATACTCTCGATTTCTTATAAAACATCTTCTGTATCAGAAATATTAGAGACCATAGATTTGTAGACAACTTTGCATAATTGAGCCTTGTATGTTTGTTTTGAGGTCATATCCAGTTATGATTCGGGCTTTCTCTTGGCTCTGTGCTCAGGGAACAGGGACCATATATTCTGTCTGGGATTGAACCAGGGCTGGACACATACAAGGCAAACACTTTCCTGGATGCACGCACTCTCTGCCCTGTTTAATTTATTCTGCAAGACAATTTTTGCCTATGTAAATTTAAAAGAACTAAATATACTTCTTCATTTTAAAATACATTTGAAATGCTAAATAATAACCTTGATCATAACCTTTCTTATTATTTACCAATTCCTTATACTAAACCATTAATCATTAAATAACTCAGACACTTTCATAAAGATTTAATGTGCCATGTGAAGGTCACACCTCTCCTCATTTAACAGAACCTTTACTGCCACAACTCTTCAGACCCTGTGTTGCTACCATAATTTAGACTGTTAATAATAATCAAAAACAGATTCCTGAGGGAGCAAGTCTTAACTTGATAATGTTAAAGTTGTTGGTAGAGTTTTCATGAAATAAAAAGCAACACTTCATTGGAGATGGACATAGAGCAGAAAATATGCCCAAAGTATAATGGTCATGCATTCTAGGGTATACAGTAGAATCTCTTAACTTGAAAGGGAGGCCTCAAAGGAAACAAACATAAGAAATTCTCTAATTAGGATTAGTTTTTTTCTGGGCAATCCCTCATTATAAAATAATTTTACAAGCTATAAATCAAGGCACTAGAGGTACAGAATTACAATCAACGTGCTTGCCTTGCATGCAGCTGACCCAGGTTTGATTCAAAGCACCCCCTATGGTCTCCTTCACTCTACCAGGACTGATCTCTGAGCACAGCCAGGAGTAGGTGAGCACATCTGTGTGTGGTTAAAAAAAGCAAAGAAAAACCCAACTCAAACTAATCATAAACATCAAGGCTGTGTATTGCAACTATTAACTTTGCATTCGTCTCTACATAATACTTCCTCTTAAATTTTTCAATTATATTGTTCATCTCCCAAATAACTAACAAAAAGATATTTCTGAATCAAATGTGTATTGTGTACAGAGAATCTGTATCTACATTACTAAATTAATTTGGTGGAGCAATTCCTGTATTTTTAATATACAATGGTATCCTTACTACTGTATTCCACAATTTTAAGCACTTCTCTTTGAAACTTTTTACAAAAGTTTCAACAAACATTTGCATAACGCCTTTGTTAAAGTACACATTTGTTTCATACCCCTGTTTTTTTGCCTACAAATATATAGAAAACACAGAACCCATATATTCTGCTACACTGAGTATTCAATATAGAGTAAGTTTGCTTTTGGCACTTGTCATGATGTATTGATTGTCTGAGTGTTCCTTTGTGAGTAGGACCTTAACTAACCCCCTGGCCTTTGGCCAATGTCAGTCACTTACACTTATGAAATTGAAGATAGCACTTAATTATTTTATTATATAGCTTTTATCCCCAGACATAGTTTTACCAGATACTCCTTTATGATGGAATGTTTTGCATTTATTTGTTTTGCATATATTTAATAGGTTTGTAACCTCTAATATGGGCTGCATTTCATATGCTACATATAATTACAGATCCTTGATTTATAGAACTTAACATATAATAGAACACTTGAACTTTTAAACTTTAGAGTTTAGATTGCCTGAAGTCCTTCATAATTCCCAGAGCAGTGCATCTTCCTAAAGCATCACTCTAATTCCCTTTAATAGATCTCAAAAATCTATGCTCACTGTAAAATTATGGATGTGTAGTTGTTGATGTTAACAGAATCTCATGAGTTTGACAACAAATAAATTGCCATAAGATCAATACTGAGGGTTGCCAAGTTATAAGTAAGATATGAGGGAGAGGGGGAATATCTCATTTTCCTTGAATTAAACGGTTCTAGTGTGATTGTATTAAATGTCTTAGCTGATGTTTTGCTTAAGTAGTGGGCTGGAGTGAATAGACAGCATACAGGGTGGTGGGCATTTACTCTGCTGACCTGGGTGGATCCTCCGCAACCAGTCACTGTCACTGTCAATGTCTGTCATCCCGTTGCTCATTGATTTGTTCGAGCGGGCCACCAGTAACATCTCTCATTGAGAGACTTATTGTTACTGTTTTTGGCATACCCAATACGCCATGGTAGCTTGCCAGGCTCTGCCGCGCGGGCTCGATACTCTCGGTAGCTTGCCGGGCTCTCCGAGAGGGGCGGAGGAATCTAACGTGGGTCCGCCTGAAAGACGGACACTCTACCGCTGTGCTATCGTTCCAGCCCCCCTCAAACAGTACGGTCTCCAAACACACCAGGAGTGATCCCCAAGTACAGAGCCAGGATGAAGCCCTGAACACCACCAAGTATGCCCTCATCACAGACCAAAATATTAACAATGAAATAATTTTGTTTTGGGCATGTGCTCAGGGGCTGCTTTCTGCCATTGTACTTAGATGTCACTCCTGGTGGTTGTTCAATGGGTCTTAAAGCTTCAGGTTCAAATCCAAGCCCTCTGCCTTTCAGCAACACATTTATCTCATTGAGAATTCTCTCCAATCCTTTTCTTTTCTTTTGCAAAATTTATTTGTTTGTTTACTTTTCTGGGTGTTTCTTCACAGCTGGTGGTACTGAGGGATTACTCCTGCTTGATGCTCAGGGATTTTGCCTGTCTTTCCTCAGATTGCCAGGGATTAGACCAGGATTGGTTTCATGAAAAGCCAGTGCTACATGCCAAATACTATCTCATATTTCCAGTTTTAAAAAAAATAATCACTTGTAAATTAAAAAAAAAGGACAAAATACTTCATATGATAATGATGTCAGCATATTAGGGCTATCCCTACTGCTAAACTGTTCCTAGAGTCTAGAATTTACTTCTAAGGGTTTTTTTGTTTTGTTTTAATTTTAACTTTTGTAATACATTTCTCCCATATATACATGGGCTAGAGGAAGGGCACAGCCAGCAGTGCTGACAAGTTACACTTGGTGTTGCTTTCCAGAATGTGTGTGGGTGGAATTTGGGAAGAAATCAGAGGCAGCTACACGAAAAGTCATTTTCTTTTCTTTTTTTTTTAATTTATTTATTTATTTTTAATTAGTGAATCACCGTGAGGGCACCTTTATACACTTTTGTGCTTATGCTTCCCTCATACAAAGTTCGGGAACCCATCCCTTCACCAGTGCCCATTCTCCACCACCAGTTAACCCAGCATCCCTCCCACCCTCCCCAATCCCATCTCCCCCCACCCCACCCTGCCACTGTGGCAGGGCATTCCCTTCTGTTCTCTCTCTCTAATTAGCTGTTGTGGTTTGCAATAAAGGTGTTGAGTGGCCACTGTGCTCAGTCTCTAGCCCTCATTCAGTCCGCAACTCCCTTCCCCCACATGGCCTTCGACTACATTATAGTTGGTGATCTCTTCTCTGAGTTGCCCTTTCCCCAAACTGTGAGGCCAGCCTCGAAGCCATGGAGTCAACCTCCTGGTACTTATTTCTACAATTCTTGGGTGTTAGTCTCCCACTCTGTTATTCTATATACCATAGATGAGTGCAATCTTTCTATGTCTGTCTCTCTCTTTCTGACTCATTTCACTCAGCATGAAACTTTTCATGCCCATCCACTTAACTACAAAATTCTTGACCTCCTTTTTTCTGACAGCTGCATAGTATTCCATTGTATAGATGTACCAAAGTTTCCTCAACCAGTCATCCGCTCTAGGGCATTCGGGTTTTTTCCAGATTCTGGCTATTGTAAACAGTGCTGCGATGAACATACATGTGCAGATGTTGTTTCGATTATACTTTTTTGCTCCTCTGGGATATATTCCCAGCAGTGGTATTGCTGGGTCAAATGGGAGCTCAATATCCAATTTTTTGAGAAGCGTTCATATTGTTTTCCAGAAGGGCTGAACCAGTCTGCATTCCCACCAGCAGTGTAGAAGGGTCCCTTTCTCCCCACATCCTCTCCAACAGCGGTTGCTTTTGTTCTTTTGGATGTGTGCTAGTCTCTGTGGTGTGAGGTGGTATCTCATGGTTGTTTTGATCTGCATCTCTCTGATGATTAGTGATGTAGAGCACTTTTTCATGTGCCTTTTGGCCATTTGTATTTCTTCCTTGGTAAAGTTTCTATTCATTTCTTTGCCCCATTTTTTGATGGGGTTGGATGTTTTCTTCTTATATAGAAAAGTGATTTTTCTTAACCTCTGTGATATCTCTCTGGCCCTATCTTCATCTTTTTTGTTTCATGTTCACATCACCCCATATTAATTTCCAATTCAAAGTCCTTTACTATTTATATGTTTTCAATATGAATACTAAAGTTCTTTACCATTTATATTTAAATCTCCTTCAACTACTTCTACCTGTCCATTATGTTTTGTGATATTCCTCTGAATTCATCAAAACAAACAAAAGTCGGTTGACTCAGTTACATGTGATATTTTAAGTACCTAATTAAAGTAAAAATTTAAACTTTAAAAGATTAATCTAACTCTATGTGTATTCCTTTGGATGAATAAAGATTACATATTTTGTTCCTTCAGTAAATCAATCAATACTGGTTAAATAAGATTGTCCTATAAATCATATTGTTAATTATTTTATAGTTAAAATGACTTAAGCACTATGTAGTTCAGTTTTCTTATGTATTATTTAACCTAATAACGTAGAACTTCTTATATATGAGAAAAGTGGAGTTCTAGGAGGAAATAGGATTTTTCTAATATATACCACTCATTTTTCTATAAGGTAAATGAATAAGTTAATCAGAGAACTTACAGAACAGCTTAAAATGTACTTAACAAGTGCTTTGCACAAGGCCTGCAAAAAAAGTTAATATTTATTCTATTCTTTAATCTTCCCTTCAAACCATGAAGTAATTAATATTATCAATAATTTACAAATGGAAAATTTCTAACACTAAAGACAGGAGGAACACAAATCAAGTTCATGGAGATGTTATACTGTGGAAATTGATTATCAGCACTGTGAAATGTGAAATCTGTAGTATAAATACTATGACAATTACCCATAAATGAGATATACTCTGGACAATACAATGCATAAGTGCATTGTTGTAGAATAAAGCAAATCCTGAGATTTTTTCTTTGTTCCTTTATTTTTATTTCTTCATCAAATGCCTTTGTATGTTTTTTCATTTATATATATTTTGTATATTACTGATTAGCTCTATATTCATGGTCATATCTAATACTTAAGGAAATGCCAGGGCAGTGGAGTCAAACATATTGCAAATATTTTTCTTCTCCTCATCTTACTCTTCCTGATTCATTCCACTGTTTCGGCTATGTTGCTATTCTAGCTGCTACTGCTGTTGAAATACTATTATAATAGTTTGAGTTTTAAACACAGGATTTAAACACAAGTTTTTTCTTAGTACTTAATTAAATTTAAAACATATAAGTATCTTCTGAGACAGATTATCTTCCCCTTTTTTATAGAAAAGGCCCAAAATATGTAGAGGTTAAATACATTGCTTTGATGGAAATGGTGAAAAAACATAGCAAATGGAACCAGGATGACTGCAGAATCTGCAGTGGATGTGTGCACAGTCTTACACTACAGCTTCATTACTTCCACGCGTTCAGATTCTCTCCTGCTGCTCTTTATTTTGGTATAGATTTGATCAAATTATATTTTGCTTGTTCATAATTCTCTCTTTCTGTCTTTCTGTTATCAACTAGAGGTAATACTTATTTTGTAAGAAATATTTAAGTTGAATACCGAATATTGTACATTCACTTTATACATTGTATATGTTCAATGCATAAACACAGTTTTGCCTCACATCAGACAGTATGTAAATCTTAGATCATATGAAGATAACCAGCACAAGTAAGTTTTATATGTGCATATATGTGCAAGAACCTTAACTTAGATATCTGAAAAATTAATACATTTTTAAAAAACTTTGAAATTATAGTTTTCCTTGTTACTCATCTTGTATCTTGGGAGGTATACTAGGTTCTGAGTAATAAAAATAAAATAAAATAAAATAAACAGCTAAAGTAAAAGTGATAAATTAACATTACATAAAAAGCTGTCAAGAAAAAAATATCTAAGTTCTAGCAACTAAGGGGTAATGCCACCCAAAATACTGTGTCTAAAATGAGCTATGCAAGTTCAGAGCACAGTTCAAAGACCAGATTACAAACTAAATGAACAGTTTTTCCTACGTGAAACTAGCCTCTTTAGAACTGTAAAATTATTCATGAGAAAATTTTAAATCCTTTTAGATGTACTTCCCAAAACTTTGTCATTTCAAAAAAGTATTTTTTAAGTCAACCAACTGCTACTGCCTACCCTTCTTTGTTTATTAAATATTTTTACCTGAAGTATCTTCAATAAAATAACCAGTTTCATAGCAATTTATAAGTCAATTTATTATAACAGCCAGGGAAACCAAAATGATTAATGTGTATCTCTTAATGTATTCAAAGTGTTGTGTCTACATGCAAAAATATTCTTTCCCAATTCTGCATTTAATATATGCTAGGATATCTTGCCAAGCATAAAGATTGAATCCTAATACAGTATAGAATTTATCAGAGTAATATAAAGTAGCATAGCTTTTCATAACAAGGACTTTCAAGGAATACGAACTTTAACTATGAAATATTGATTCTTTAACATTCAAAAATATGTCACAAATGCTGTGAAACAATCTTGTATTTTCTTATTAAGTGTTTTTTTTCCAGAACTGTAGTAGAATTTTCTTCAAAACTTAGTACAGTTGAGTTATGTTCTTACATTATATACAATATAAAAAATATTTTAAGATTTCTATAAATCTGAAAAAAGTGGAAACATAAAGACAAACTTAAATATCACTGCTGAGCATACAGAGTAAGCTTCAATTTGTGTTTATATACTTTGAATTTCTTCATGAAACTAAGGAAACATAAAAAATAAGATTCATAAGTAAATATTAATATATAAATTAATATATTAGTGCATGTCAATTACAGTCTCAAATATAAATAGTATATTTCTTATTATTACTACTTAGTGCTCCAAGTTATTTTGTGACTTCTTTGACAACTTTATCAGATCAAGTTAAAGAAAACTCTATATAAATATTTGCCAAACTATTTATAATAAAGAAATGTTTGGATTTTAGAAGATTGCAACTATTCACATTGCTTTTGAAAATGCCATAATTCTTTTCTCTGTGTCTAAGGACATAAAATATAGTATAATTATCAAGTATAAGACTGCCCTTAGGGGCTGGATCGATAGTACAGGGTGTTTGCCTGCACGTGGCCGACCTTGGTTCGACCACCAACATCTCATATGAGCCCCAAACAATACCAGGAATAATTCCTGAGAGCATAGTCAGGAGTAACCCCTGAGCATCACTGGGTGTGATGCAAGAACCAAAAAAAAAGAGAGAGAGAGACTGTTCTAACTAACATCTATATTTAGTTGAACAAACCTAACTCTCATTTAACAGAAATCAGAGCATCATTTCTCATGGGTTGTACTGAATGGGGAAGGACTGGAGAGAATGCATTGGGATAAAAAAAAAATAATACCATTCTCTATCCTGATAGGAGTAAATGATTACTGATATGTACATATGCCCAAATTTTTCAACTGTATGCATTAAGTGGCTACATATTGCAATATGCAAATGCATATTTCAAACACTGGTGATTAAATTTCTCTATGCAGGCAAAAAGATACAGTAGAAATGACATCTGTATTTCTATGTTCATTGTAGCACTGTTTACAATAGCCACAATCTGGGAAAAACTGGAGGGCCCAAAAACAGATGACTGGTTAGAGAAACTTTGGTACATCTACAAAATGGAATACTATGCAGCTGTTAGAAAACATGAAGTCATAAAATTTGCATATAAGTGGATCAACATGGAAAGTATCATGTTGAGTGAAATGAGTCAGAAAGAAAGAGACAGACATAGAAATATTGCACTCATATGTGGAATATTAAGTAGCAGAGAGATACGACCTTGCAATAATGCAAATTCTCGCAGAAATTTCTCTGAACTTAGTTACTAAAATACTAAAATACAGAAATCCAAAACCACGCGGCCACTATTGCAGTTGCACGACCTCATAGTTCTTCATTCTCAGCAATGGAAAACAAATTATCAAATGCTTCCTTTTCAGCAGGTCCAACTTTGGCAGAGAAAACTCCAAACAATAATAGTGAGTTTTTTGTTGACATATTGAATGTAATCAAAGTAAAGAGAAAGTAAAGTGAAATTTATCAGCTGCACAAATGGGGTGGGGGACTGGGGGGATGGGAGTGGGGGGGAGGTATACTGTGATCTGCACTGGTGAAGGGATGGGTGTTCTAGCATTGTATAACTGAAACTTAAACCTGAAAGCTTTGTAACTTTCTACATGGTGATTCAATTTAAAAAACAAAAAAAGAAAATAAAAGAAAAACAAATTCTCTATGTGCTCAGAAAAACTACAGTGATTAGGGTGCCTGGGTTTGATTCCTGGTACCACATGGTCTCTATGTACCATCAAGTATGGCCCTAAAGTTTTTGATCAATGGTGGGTGGAGCCATGGAGACCCCAGTCTCGGTAATCCCAATTTTCTGGCATAGAATTACAGAATTACTAGTGGGACCCCCAGCTTTTTGAACATGACTGAGGAGTCCCATGCTCCCATAGGAAAAATATCTGTAGGAATTCCGTTATATATTATATGAAAAATGTACACATAATGTATAAATTCTAAGTTTAAAAAAGAAGTATCTGCCTTTCAGAAAATTTGAAAACACACATAGTATTTTTGTGTATACACATACACACATATCACTCATGATATGTGTGCACATGTATGTATTTCTTTCATGATAGTATTACTTCAGAAAAAAAAAAAAACATTGAACCTGTCTCAGGCTGCCTTAATTTAGTCCTTCAGTGCTCATATGAGCAGATCATGGCACTAAGTTTTGGAAGAGGGCATAAGGAGATAAAATTCATGGGACCTGCCTTCAAAGAGTTGACAGTTTAGTGGGAGATTAGAAAGATTTAATGACCTTTAAAAAGCAGCAAATAAATGAGAGCAAATTAACATTGCACCGCCGCTATGCAGGTTCTGAAGTGAAGTAAACAAAAAAGCAATCAGAGTGAGTCGGGGTTAATCAGAAGAGGTGCCACAGTGATATGTGCTTTCAGGCTGGTAGTAAAAAAGAATTCAAGACAGGTTCATGGAGAAAAGGCAGGAGGCTGCTTGCGGACAGATGGGCACTCTGAAAGCCCTTTGTAGTGCTCTGAAGAATTGTCCAGGCACATATGGCTGGCCTTGCTGGGTGTTTTCAACTCAGTGTCATCTCCAGTGTGTGAGGGCTTCTTCTGATCAGGGTGCAAGTACAGTCTGTGGTCCTCAGAGGAATCTCTCTCCTCTTGCTGATCTAACAGCACTTGCATTTTCTCCATCTTGTTGGGAAAGAAGTGGGAGGAATGCCATTTCACAAACTTCATTACTTTTAAAAGCTTTGGAACATAAAACAGCAAGTACCAAAATGCACTTGCAACAGTTTTTCTGAATACTGGGTCATTTGAATGTTTATTGGAAAGATTATTTTTTAAATAATGATCTGTACAATATACCATTCCTATTGTCCTTACCCTGTCTAGGAAATCCTTTATCTGAATTATTTTGATGGCTGTTTATTGATTCAGAGAAATTTGCTAAGGCTTATATACCCCAAACATTGAGTTTGGTTCCCCCCTGGTTATAATCTCCAGGAATGTCCTCAGAACATATAGCAGCTTTATTCCCAGGTTGCTTTTCATCTCACCCCTCTGATGGGTATAAGCATGTAAGCAATGAAGAGCTACTTAAGTTTTCCAGGAAGATGGGTATTTATTCTATTCTCACAATGTGTATGTGTTTAAAACTTTGTTTTGTGTTTATCAAGAACAATGTATTTGTCTGTTTAAATGTGTATATTCTATAAATTGGAGCTCTACAGGGAACTCAGAAAAGACTAATGACTGCATTATATGCCAGGAATCAGCAATGAGCAAGATTGACATGTTTCTTTAATTCATGCCACATTGTGTTTATAAGAGAAGATAGATATATAGGGAAACTCTTTTCAGGGATCTGAAGTTGCACACAGCAACATGACCTAAAGAGTTTGGACAGGGTACTTTTTTTTGAGTACACACTTTAAATGGTGGGTCACACATGGATTAAACATATCTACAATGTGTGCATGTGTGTGTGTATATGTGTGTGATAAGGTAGGATGGAGGTTAAATTTATTCAACAGACCTATTAAAAATCCCCAAGTATCTTTAAATTAGGACCAAAAATATTGTTTTGTTATTGTGAACATTTATGTTTTTTTAAAAATGATAATTGAATTTTACAGTTTTTCTAGAATTAATAGCTTAAAATATTCATCATGTGCTTAGTCTAAGTGGAAAAAAAAAGAGTGAGGCAGAGAGAAAGTACTGAAGGACACATGTTCATCTTGCATGCAGTTGACCCGGACATATGTCCTCTCCCCCTGGCCAAGAGTGATCCCTGAGCACTGAGCTAAGAGTAAGTCCTGCGTACCACCAAGTGTGCTGCCAAACAAGCAAACAAAAGAATTAATGACTGGGATGACAGGACACTCTAGTTTGCCAGGAACTTTCTCAGTTGCTAAAAGTCCCGTGGTCTGAGAATTAGCCACCACACATCAGCACATTAAGAAACACATATGTTCTTTCCTTTACAGAATTTAAATCCAGTCAAGTAGAAAGAAAATGAACATAAGCTTCCATATGTATAAATGAAGCAAAGCATTGGCAGAGATGCAAAACAAGACAAGATGAAGAATGTTTTACTTGTTCCTCAGAAAGATTTCTTTAAGGAAGTGATCTATAGAGAGAAATTCAAATTAAATAGTGGACCATTCATGAAAATGTGTAGTAGAGTTTTCATAGGAAAAATAGAAGGAGCAAATCTGACGAAGCAGAGACACAGTGAAAAGAAGATTCACGATCCTTTGGCACTGCTATCCTAGAATCTAATGCTTACAACATTGGAAATGAATCAAGACACAGCACAATATAAGCAAGTCAGAGCGACTGGCCAGAGTTATCTTGGTGACCTCTGTCAGACTTGTTGACAGTGTTGCTTATAAATGCCATATGGGATCATGCTGGCATTTTATTAGCTTCTGAGTAAAATTTTGAGAAGGGTATCATCTACTCCTAGCAAATTGCGTATCTAGCTGGCTGCTGAGAGACAATTATTAAGCATGCTTACTTCTGGAGACAGGAGATAGCTCAATTCACTGCAGCACATGCTGTGCTCACAGGGAACCTGATTTTCATCCCTAGAGTTATGTGAAGCCCCTGAAGTACTGCAGGACCGACCTCAGAGTGTAGCACTGTAGCATTCCAGCACTGTTGTCCTATCACTCATCAGTTTGCTTGAGTGGGCACCAGTAACGTCTCCATTGTAAGACTTGTCGTTCTTATTTTTGCATATCAAATACACCATGGGTATCTTGCCAGGCTCTGCCATGCAGGCGGGATACTCTCGGTAGATTGCCAGTCTCTCCAAGAGGGACAGAGGGTGAGCCACATGCAAGGCAAACTCCCTACCCACTGTGCTATTGCTCCAGCCCAACCTTAGAGTGTAAAGTAGGAAATATTCCCTGAACACCACCAAGTATGACCCATACTCTAACTCTCCCCAAAAAACTGAACGATAATCAAAGATGATTAAATCTTAAAGACAACAGGTCCAGCCCATGACACTTCACATCTACAAATTGGAGAGGAGATTATGTCTTAATAGACAGAAAGAACCCTGCATAATTCCAAAATTATAGTTAGGGGTACCCACTGCCTCTTAAGCTTCCTTTGCAGTCCAACACCAAGCATAATTTGCTTCTTGCCTTTCCCAGAATGTCTGCTCAGTCACCAGCTGATGCTCTAGCATCCTCTTAACTGCACCCTCCATTTGTGAGCAGCCATAACTTTCTGGTACTAGCTAGACACTGGCAATCTTGATACCTTGGTTTGTGTCCAGTTCCTCTTGCAATCAGCACAGAGATATTTGTGAGCATTTGTATTTACAAAGTTGTAATCATCATTTCTGCCTACTTGTATTTAATGCACTGGTGCTCAAAGATATTCTTATACTCTAAAGCCTAATCCAAAGAAGTCATCTTGTACAAAGAGTCAGAGTGGGAGAAAAGTACTCAAGTACTTAACTACTTAATGGTTCCCAGGACTATCCAAGACATGGATATAGCCAGTGGCATGCCCAGTGACCACAGACTCTAGGTTGCTACCCAGTTCAACTTGAATTTAGAGTCATAACTAGGGTCCACATTTCTACATATCCAATTGTTGCCCAAACTCAATTGAGCAAAAGACTCATGTCTCCCGTTAGGCTCTTGTAAAGCCATACACAATGGGGAAATGGAGTAGAATAATGTGACTCTCTTCTGAAGACTTTAAAGAATGCCCCGATGATCACTGAATTGAGATAAATGTAAGCTAACTTCAACAAAACCAGGGCGTGTGAGAACATTTGAGAAAAATTCAAGCAGAAATCACAGTGCTAAATAATGCAATAGCTCAACTCAAAATTACAAAAGAGAACTCAATATCAGAGTAAAATTAAGTAAAAAATTTACTATTAAGCCCAATGGAAGAGGAGTAGAAATTATCTAATAATTTATAAAGCAGAAAAAAATGTGAAAGCAATGAAAATAACAGGTGCTCTACAGGATACCATTAGTGGGAACAGTATGCACATCCATAGGACTTTAAAAATTGAGAAGGGTAAGACTTGCTCTTTGAAGAAATAGCCAAGAATATTTCCAAGTGGGCAAAGGGTTAGAAACTCATGTCTAGGAAGCTGAGTTTTGAACAAAACAAATTCAAACACACACAGGACTCATTATAATAAAAGTGGCAAAAATTCCACAGGTAAAGACAAAACTCCTAAAAACTTAGAGGGAAAAAAAAGAAGTCACATATAAGAGAAGCCATCTCAAAAGAAAAGAGTGAGTAGCATGATAAAGAGATGAATAGAAAATGTTCACATTTAAAGAATAAAGAACTTTCAAACAACTATGTAAGAAACCCATTTCCACTAAACCAGCCTTCCTAAAATTCTAGAGAACTTAAGGAACATAGAGAGAAGAAACAAAGGATGGGCTTTAGTGCTGAGGATATTGCTCAGGGGTAGAGTATTAATATTTCAAATGTGAGGTTCTGTGTTTAATGCAGGACCACCAGTAAAATAGAAATAAATAAATGACTCATTGTTTTATTTTATTTTTTTTTCTTTTTGGATCACACCCGGCTATGCACAGGGGTTACTCCTGGCCCTGCACTCAGGAATTACCTCTGGCGGTGCTCAGGGGGCTATATGGGATGCTGGGAATCAAAACCGGGTAGGCCGCGTGCAGGGCAAATGCCCTACCCGCTGTGCTATTGCTCCAGCCCCAATGACTCATTGTTTTAAAGACATTGTTTAGGTGTACATAAATCTCTATATGTGTGTATACATAAGCATAGGTTTGCATGCATATATCAAGTATAATGCATTGATTGTGTATATAAGTAATATCAGAACTAAATTTGGGTTCTTCTAATTTCATATTAATATCAATTTAAAAAGAAATTTTCATAATTACATTATTAAATTGTTTACTTACTCAAATTTTATTTATTTTATAATATTAAAAATATTTGACACAACATCACCAACTTTAAAATAGAAAGGATGAATTTAGTAAATATGTCATCTTATTTTATTTTCCATGTACTTTATTTACATGTGAAACAATGCTTTTAATTTGCAACACAGAAGCTGCCTTTTGATTGGAATGTAATCAGTGTTCCACATTTTCTTTTATAGACTTTAATGATAAACATGTCAGTTTATAAAAATTTGGAGGTTATCGAAATAAATTCAATAAGCAAGGCTAAGGCAGTACTTTACTTTCATTGTTTTAGAATGATAACCACTAAAGTCTGAAGGTAAAACTGATTGTAGCCTTCAATGTATTGAAGGTTTTCCTTATGGGAATGAAAGGCTTTGTTCTTTGAGAAAGCAGGCCTCAAAAATGAATAGATGTTGATTACAGAATGATTGTCTCAGTTTTTTGTTAATTCTAAGTTTTAAACTATTTGAGGTTGCTAAAATGCCAACCTTGATTTTATTTTATTTAGAAAAATAAAATAAGAAATAAATTTCTTCTTTTTACCTTCAAATGAACTAAGTATAAAAATGAAAGTGAATAAAAAAATGACAGGTTGTTTCCTTTCATGATCTATATTCTCTATTCAAATAAAAATATGATTGCAAATATAATTTTAATTAATATTTTAAGATATTCTCTCATCACATTTTCGAAACCTCATAAACACTATCTCTCCAGCCCATAGCTGGAGCAATAGCTCAGTGGGTAGGGCGTTTGCCTTGCATGACCCGAGTTTGGTTCCTCTGCCCCTCTTGGAGAGCCCGGCAAGCTACTGATTGTATCTCACCCGCACGGCAGAGCCTGGCAAGCTGCCCATGGCATATTTGATATGCCCAAAACAGTAACAAGTTTCACAAAGGACACTGTTATCGATGAGCAACGGGATGACAGTGACAGTGATATAATACTAAGTAAAATTATTCAATGTAATAAATAAAATTGCATGCTGGAGGTATTTTTATTTATATATGACCATGTATTCCTTAACTGAAAGTAATAGTCAAAAATTATCTTTTACATAACAGAATTTTTTACTAAGTATATAGGAACACATATACACACATTTTAAATACTTTATTGGCTTTAATTATAGATATTGTTTGTCTTAAGTAAGAAAATATCTCCAGGAGCAAAAAGCAATAAATACATAAACAAGCTATATAATCCACAATTTATTTAAAAAGTCCTCCTTTATAGAGAAACAATCTCTAAAATCTGCATTTTTTTTTGTTTTTTTTTGGATCACACCCCGGCGATGCACAGGGGTTACTCCTGGCACATGCACTCAGGAATTAATCCTGGTGGTGCTCGGGGAACCAACCATGTGGGATGCTGGCAATCGAACCCGGGTCGGCCACATGCAAGGCAAACGCCCTAACTGCTGTGCTATCACTCCCGCCCCTAAAATCTGCATCTTTTAAAATCACCTGCAAACTATTTCATTGGCCAATGATTTCACTGTGATTTCTCTGTAAATAATTTTTTCAGTGTATTATTATTGTTAAGATAAATGGAAGATTTAGCGCTTCATTCCTTCATTTCACTTAAAGTTTGAGGAATTTGTGTTCTTATTAGACACACAATGACATTTTTTGTTACTATACTGCCATCAAATTTTTCTGGACTTTAAGCTTATATTTTTCTCGCATATGATAATGATTCTGAAATAGCCTAGAGTATAGAAGCCTATATTTGAGGATGGGTGTTCTTAACTTGGAAAAGAAAATATTTTTGTGAAAATAAGGATAATGAGGAGTTTATCTTGATAAAGACACACATACTTTATCTGCACCAGTTTATGTCTATGTCTGTGTTTGTCTCTGCCTGTCTACTTGTCTGCCTGTCTGCCTGCCTGTCTATCTGTCTGTCTGTCTGTCTGTCTGTCTGTCTGTCTGTCTGTCTGTCTCTCTCTCTCTCTCTCTCTCTCTCTCTCTCTCTCTCTCTCTTTCTCATACACACACAGTGGACAAGGTGAAAAATAGATCACAGGATAAAGATACAAACAGATAATGAATCCAAAGAGTGAGCAAAAATAATATGAAAATCTGATTTTAAAAATATTTACAGTCCAGGAAGGTAGTTTAAGGGCTAAGGTGTAGATGAGGAACATATCCTACATCAGTTCAAACACAAGTACCACATAATCTCCCAGGCATCCTAAGGTGAGACCCTGAAAGCTCTCAGCAGCATCGTGGTGGTCTGGTGATGCACAGCACACAGGAGCAGGGCCTCCTCACACCCTTGGCTTTTAGCACTGAGCCACTGACCAGTTGTTGGAAGTAGCCCCCGGAAACCCTGAGCACTGTTTGGATGTCCCCCCCAAACAAGAACAAAAATTACTATCTCTTCAGTAAATGAAAATTGGTCATAGGGTACCAAAAATAAATTAGCTCCATAGCCAAGATATAAAAATTACTTAAGAGCTATTCTACAGATAAATGAACAAAGATTTCCCCCTCCTAAGCCATCTCCTTTGAAGGCTATCCACATTACAGGTAAAGATTTGATGTTTCTAGAGCTGCAATTTTAACTTTGCAGTTCTTCTAGGGTAAAGAAGCAGCAGTCTTGTTTTTTTTTTTAACACTGGCACTTCTTTATCAAAGGCAAAATTCAGAATATGTTGACTTTTATTTCTCTCTTTAAGATGAAACTAAGATAATAGTTAATGAAGAGCAAGGAAAATAATTCACTGTATCACTGCATCACTGTCATCTTGTTCATCAGTTTGCTCAAACAGGTGCCAGAAACATCTCCATTTGTCCCTATAGTGTGCTAGTGTAGCCTGATAGCATATTAGGGACCCTTTCAGGATCAGGAGAATGAAAACTGTCAAACTGTCGTTGATACTGCTTTTGGCATATCGAGTAAGCCACGGATAGCTTGCCAGGCTCTGCCGTGCGGGTGGGATACTCTCTACAGCTTGAAGGGCTCTCTGACAGGAACAGAGGCTTTTGGGGTGGCCCTTAATCACCTTTACAGGTGTTCACAGTCCAGTGAATGTAAACTTTTGGTCGACTGGCATGTTGTAAAGATCTGCACACTGACAAACATGCACATGCCTGCGTCTCTGGGACATCTTCGGCCTCAGGTTGATGAGTGAGATTGATGGAGTGCACCCAGAGTTTGTTGAGCAGCTGGCAGAGCAGGACCCTATTGTGGAGGGTCTGTGCCAGGTCGAACTCCTGCGCCGAGTTCCAGGTCACCTGGTGGTTGGCTGACAGCACCCCACAGTGGATGAGCCAGTGTGCACTGCTGCCATGGTTCTATGTTCAACAGTGAACTTGGCCCAGCCGAGGAAGGTGGCGATGCTGTGGCCGCCACTGCGGTTTCTCCGTGTCCCGCCGATGCCATTCTGTCTGAATCTTACAAAACAGTTGGTGAAGTCCAACAGGAATCATGTGTTGAGTTCCAGCAGGGAACCACGCATTGTCTAAGGTGAGATGGTGAGCCGGGTTCGGGAGAGCCATGAGGGTTTTGGGTGGGGTTGGTGCTATCTTGCCTCCAATCAAATATGGTGTGGCAATTATGGAAAATGATTAGGCAATGTCTTATGATGTGTCGTATGAGTGAAGGAAATAATTGGAAAAAATAATTGAAAAATAATAGGTTGGTAAGTCCTATTACTGTTTATCCTCATGAGAATTTTTATCACTATAAGTTTTTTTGGTAACAAGTTGCTACCTTTTGATAGACAAAATCAGCAAAGAATTCTGACGACTATTATATTATGTACATATACTTTTAATTTTATTGACATTATCATTAACCAACAAATAAGTTTTCATTGACCAAATATTGAAGGTTCAGAATCAGAACCTCATTCTTAGCAATAATATTTGAATTCTTTGTTTTGTCTTACCTCAGCTTAGTATTTATAAGAAGCAAGAGAAAGTAAAATCAAAAATTGAAGTCAACATTGGAGTAGACAAATTTATATGCACATCATTTGTTTGCATATTTGACAGTTCAAATAAAAACTCCACAGAAATATCACCTTTCAAGTACTAGTAATAGTCAGATTTTTCTGAGGTAGAGAATTAGTTACAAACACAAATAGGTATACACCCATATGTCGGGACTATTTGAAACATTTTAGAATAACAGAACTGTGAATTTGTTCATCATTCATCTTGTTACTGTACATTACAAACTCAATTTTATAAAGAGTGTTATATTCCACAGTTGCAGAGGTTTTAAAGAATCAAATATAAATTTAGTCCCAACAAAATTTTTCTGTGAATATGCGACACAGAGATATGCACTTGGATAATATTGGCATACTGCAATTTTAATGAAGTTATTTGTTCTGATGTTGGTCATAGATGGTTGCATTTGCACAAGTACTATGTGTAGGAAGCATAACAAAGTAAGAGATAACAAATCTCAACTTTTATAAAAATCTCTCTTATTCTGTTAGGAGTAAATTATAAATGTATTTGAAAACTGATGCTGAGGCAGATCTTTCAAATATTCTCTGATGGAGACAGGCATATATGTAATTACTTTAAAACTATTCTATAGCATTAAATATTTATGATGAGGATGTTTAAAGGCACTTGCATTTATTTTTTATCTGTCCCTTTCTAAAGCTAATTTTAAATTAATGAATATATGAGTAATGGACTGAACTAAACAAGATACTTTTATTAGCATTTACTTTTGTTTATATGAAGACATATAAATAAACATGTTATAGATAGCATACAAAAAGAAAGCAACCAGAGGATAATAAAGAAAAAAACTTAATGATTGCTCTTTATATAAATTTTGAGATAGGTGAAGATTATACTGTTTGACCTTAGTGATATATATATATATATATATATTTAAAGTTCATATTGCTAAATCAATGTATTGCCTTTTCTGATAAGATTCAGTAGCAACTATTTTTCAAATTATCTATTTTTCAAAGACATCTTCCCACTATAAAAGATTTTTAACAAAAGAAAGATATTTTTTGTGATCTTGGACTCTGGGATCAACAAGACCTGGGAGAAGAGATCCTATGCTTGCTTCCCCCAATCTCTGGTGACCCAGGGGCCACATCCATAAGCCACCTCCTCATTGGCCACCCTCCAGAGCCCATGGCTGCTTCTCATGAAAGGCATCATAAAAATGAGGCCCCCATAACCATGCCACTGTACTCCACACCAGGCTTTCTTCACTTGGGGACACCCCAGAGGGAGGCAGATGAGAGCCCTCCCCACCCCAAGAGACCCAGCCCCAGCAGCTGACCTACACTACCCAACCACCACCATGGCTCCCTACCCATTTTCCATGAAATCATATATATATGTGTGTATAGGGAGAGAGATCATCTATACATATATAAATGATCTATATATATAGATCATCTATATATAAATCATCTATATAAATGTATATATAAATCATATACATATGATTTATATGATATATATATATATAGAGAGAGAGAGAGATGCCTCTTGGAGAGCCCCACAAGTGGCCGAGATTATCCTGCCAACACAGCAGAGCCTGGCAAGCTCCCTGTGGCGTATTCGATATGCCAAATACAGTAACAACAACAGGTCTCATTCCCCTGACCCTGAGAGAGCCTCCAATCATTGGGAAAGACAAGTAAGGAGAGGTTGCTAAAATCTTAGGGCTTGGACAAATAGAGACCTTACTGGTGCCCACTCAAGTAAATTGATGAACAATGGGAAGACAGTGATACAGTAATACAGTGAAAGATGTTTTGATATCTATAATATTTGACATAGTACCTGAGCATGGTGCATTGATTAGATATCTGCAAATTACATTTCTCTTGAGCTCATACTTTAAATGTTATATATAAAATACATAGCACAAACCATTCATACTCTAGTATAATCATTGCAAGCATCAATCATTCTGATAAAAAATATATACTTGGCTTATTTTTAATATCTTAAGCTAAACTTTAGGAATTAAATGTGCTCATTTTATGTGAACACACCAAAAATTGAGAGATTAAAGAAAATAGTTTTTACAATTACATGAATTCTATTTGGTTATTCAGAGAAACACACGCAGACACACAGGCTTTAGATAATTTGACAGCAAGCGTAAGAAGAGGAGAACTCACTTTTGTCCGTGTACTATTTATCTTAATACTTTCAGAGGAAAACAACAACAGTAATTATCCAGAACTCACAATAAAGTACAAATGCTCCTTTATCAGACTTTTAGACTTCTAAAACAAATAATTTTGTTTAACTCATAGTTATATTTTTAAGGATTTTCCAAAATGCATATGTACACCAATTGTTTCTAAAATGAATGTGTGACATGCATGTTTAAGACGCAGGAAGTATTTTTAAGATTTTATTAATAGTTACTAATACTTTAACAGGGGCAGGAGTAGAAGTGCAGAAGGTCAGGTACTTGCCTTGCACATTACCAACCTAGGTTCACCACACATGGTCCCATGAGACACACCAGAAGAGATCTCTCAGTGCAGAACCATGAACAAGCCCAGAAAACCCCCAGGTGTGGCTCACTCATAAAATAAAACAAAATGAAAAGAACAGTTTAACAGTTACTAAAGATTAACCTAGAATATTTTAATAAGATTGCATTATTGATTAGTTCAATTACCATTAAAGTTGAAGGTTATATTGGACACATACATTTGTGTTGGATATTTTTAAAATTTCATTTTGTGAATAAAAAGATGAAAATGTATTTAGTAATTGCCATTCAGTTTTCTAATTCTAGGCCTGTAGCTACTCTATATAATCCATTCTTATCCAACTGAGATTTGTCATCAATTATTGACTTCATGAATCAATTATTGGCAAATTGTAAATACCACTTTGAGTTGGTCAGTGGAAAGACAGGCAGATGTACAGAAAGAAAGAAAGAGGATGGAAGGAAGGAAGGAAGGAAGGAAGGAAGGAAGGAAGGAAGGAAGGAAGGAAGGAAGGAAGGAAGGAAGGAAGGAAAGAAGGATAAATACGACAAAAATTTAAATAAGATAAAAACATTAATTATAAGCTCTTTAATTTGATTAAAACATATGAACTTAGGTCTTCTTAAATTCACAACAGTGTGTCAGAAAACTGAAAATGCTCATCTTTGGCATTAATTTTGGGAAATGAAGAAATAAAGCAACAAAAAGTATTTGATAGTAATTGAGCCTTCAGTGTTATTGCTTTTGTTCAGTTAAAGTTGGCTTCTATGCTATTTTTTCATATATTGTTTTATCGTTACTTAAAAGAAAATTGAACCTGAAACCATTTTTTTCTGAATTTTTTGTACTTCAGAATGCAAACATAATTTTACACATTTTCCTTTGTTTGAGGGACAACCTCTCCATCTGTGTTCAGAAGCCTTAGGACTACTTCCGGAATATGGGTCTGAAGGTACTATTTTGTCAATGGTACAGATTATACATACCTTTGAGACTTCACAAACATCTAGCTAATTACTTACAATTTCTAACTTTTACAAAGGTGAATACAATGAGGTAAATTTTGAAATCAACAGTTCATCTAGAACATAAAAATAAATTGGTTCATTGACTTGATCTATATGACAACTACTTGGCATTAAGCACTGTCAGCATTCCACAGGCTATTGGGATAATGATAACTAGCTAATGTAATGGATTAGTTAATGGGATACTTAGTCATGCCTATCTGACTTATGAATGTATGGTTTTGTTATTTGGAATTACAATTCAGCATCTGACATAATTACTTTTTGACATATAAAATAACTATAAAATATAATCTGTTAATATATATAGATTTTTTTCAATAACACTGTTTGTCCTTGGTAAGTATATTTTCATTATTCATTTATGAAATGTATTTCATTTGGCACAAATTTATGAAGTACAGTAAGAGAATACAGGCATTTTAGCATGCACACTAAAATACTTAGCAACAAAGAAAAATTGTAAAAATCAACTGAACAGTGCCAGTTTTTTTAGAAGTGTCAATTTTTCAGTGATTTAAGTACATTCAGAATACAAATGCAAAATTTTAATCTCATATGCAAAATGACCTTTGTAAGATATGGCATAGATAGATAGATAGATAGATAGATAGATAGATAGATAGATAGATAGATAGATAGATAGATAGATAGATAGATAGATAGAGATTATTTTGGTTTTATTTTTTGAGTGGGGAAGGGATAGCTGGGCCTCATGCAGATAACCTTAGGTTTTTCTGCTGAGTCTGTACACAGGGGTCATTCCTGGCTTGGGAAATGTGTAAAGCAAAAACCTTAACTCTTGTATTAACTCTTCAGTCTCCATATGTATATATCTCAAAAGTACATTCAAATCATTCTGAGAAATCTATACAAACATTTTCTACTCCACTCACAGGTAATGCTGAACATTAGTGTTTAGAAATAATATGACCTCATTTATAGATCCTGACCACCTTTTTACAACACTATTTGATAGAGAAATGTCTTTAATTAATTCTAGTGAATTAAATATGCATGCCTTGCCTGTAGCATTCAGAAGATAAGTGTTTATTTGAATGACATAAAAGTCATTATTAATTTATTATACACAAAAGAATTTTGCTATTTAAAGTTACCAAACAATTAATCTTCAGCTTATTTTACACCATGTGTATTCTTCAATGTTGCTATTATAGGAGATACTTAATGATTCTATCAGTGTTAAAAACTAATCTCTCCATTAATTTTTACCAACACATCTATGTATCTCATGAATTCCTCAGTTTCTACTTCAAATCTTATATCTTCATAAGAAAGGAAGAAAGTAAGTAAGCAAGAAAGAAAGAAAGAAAGAAAGAAAGAAAGAAAGAAAGAAAGAAAGAAAGAAAGAAAGAAAGAAAGAGAGGAAGGAAGAAAGAGAAGGCAGAAAGAACGAAAGAGGAAAGAAGAAAAGAAAGTCATTCTATATTACTTGTTCATTGAATAGCTAATGTGGGAACAAACATAAAGAATGTAAGTAAAGATATTTTGCTATTAGTAGGTACAGTAAGTAATTATTTGTAATTATTTCTTTTGAAACAAAGATTAGGTGAAAGGAAGGACAATGAAACAAATTTACCATAAACTAGATAATATAAAGTACTAAGAATACTTCTAAAATATACACACAATAATCCCTGAACTTCATAATAAAGATCCATATTTTGTCTCAGTCAGTTGATCAGGCTTGATCCCAGCATCACATATGGAAACACTTCGAATACATACATCTCAATGCACAGATAGTATAGCATTGGATCTAAAAAATGAGATAAGTGAACGTGCAATTTAGTTTAGATTATAGCTATTCCAATTTCAGTTAATCAGCCATTTCATCAGAAATGATTTTTTTCCTGTGGATATTTAGAAGTATTAGTTTCAGTTTTCAATCTACTAAATGAATTGGAGCAAAAATATATTTTAAAAGACATATCTATTTCAAAAAAGTAGTCACAGCTCTGGAACATATTACTTTTTAATACTATTTTATACTGTTTCCCCTTGATAAGTTATTTAGTGGGGGAATGTTATAAAGTCTGAAGTTAATGGATAAAAAGAAGAAGCGGCATACCTAACTTCAGTTCAAAAAAAAGCAGCTGCATTCACTCCTTTCAGAAAATATATAGAAATCTGGAACTCATGGTCACAAATGCACTCTGAACTGGTTCTGGGCTAGTTTTCTTTTATTCCAGCTCAGACTTTAGGATATGAATCTCAGGATAAAGAATATTTAGTCATTTCGGGTTTGAAGACATTAACTTGTAAACCAAAGAAATTTGTTCTTAAGTTTGAGTAAGTCTTTATATAACACATTTCTACTAATTTCTGGCCATGCATTTCTCAGCCACTGTGTGTAATTGATCAAGTGAGGCTAACAGGATTATTGCAGTGACACCCTGCACATCTCTGTCATGTTCTTGGCCTCTTTCTATTTGAAAGTATCAAGCATATTTTGTGGTTATTCTCCCAAGCCATTTCAATTTTGTAATTTTTGTTATCCTCAGCAAATTAATCCCACGCATGCTTTTGTCTGTCATGTGAGCCATGCAGAAAGTGTGAATTATGTCACTTCTATAAATGAGAATCTTGGAAGAAGGATTAAATGCTAAGGGTGATCACTCAGAAAAAGTGGCAAATCGTCTGGTTCAATGATTAAAGTCTAGGCCTGAAAATAAGAATTACTAGGTTCTATTTGTGGCTTTGCTATCAATTTGCTGTATGACTTTTAGTGAGACTTTCACAGGGAATTAGTTTTCAGACATGAGCTAAAGCATATAAAACTAAATAAAATAAAATAAGAGGAAGAAATACAGATCTTCAAAAGTAAAAGAAGACATTGTTTTCTTTTTTAAAAATATTAATCAATTTAGTAGAGAAAATTTTAGACATTTGGGAAAATTTCAGCAAATAAACATATAATTTGTTCACATATTAATTGTATAAATAAAATATTAACTGAATATAAAAATTTTAATATTATTACTTTTATGTTAAATTATGTGATCTGATTCAGATTGGTATTTTAGCTATAAGCTTATATTCAGAGTACATTAAAAATGTGTAAGGAATATTTGTAGATCATTCACAAAATCAAATGGTGTTAGGAATGAATAAGCCACATAAAAGATCATTTTAGTATTAAATTATTTTCCACTGATGTCTGTTTTTGTTCTTCTTTTAGCAACTGTTGTCATTTATTGTCCAATTGTTAATATATGTCAAAATCTATAAAATAGCTAATTGCCCGATACTTTGGTTGTGATTAACATTATTTGCTTTATTGTTTCTTAGACATGATTTAGTGTTTTGATTTTGTTTTTGTTTTTGTTTTTCGACCATACCCAGAGGTGCTCAGGAATTAGTCGGCAATTGCTCCTGACTGTGCTCTGGGGACCATCCAAGGTGCCAGGAATTGAACCCAGGTCAGGCATGTACAAGGCAAGCATCCTTCTCCCTTGCTATCATAGTGTGGGGTTTTGTGTGTGTGTGTGTGTGTGTGTGTGGTTTTTATTTTTTTATTTTTATTTCATTTATTAATTTATTTTTGAATATTTGGGTCATACCCGGCGATGCATAGGGGTTACTACTGGCTTTGCACTCAGGAATTACTCCTGGCGGTGCTTGGGGGACCATATGGGATGCTGGGAACTGAACGGGGTTCGCCTCCTAATCACAAGCAGTTTATATAAGTTTCAAAGTTTCAAAGTTAAGCAAGCACTAAGGTAACAGTGTTCAGGCAACAGTTAAACAATAGCTTCAATAACAGTAGCAGTTCTGATTATATAGACTACCCATTCCTTGCTGTTAACAAAAGAATTTCTGGGGCATAAGAACTAAGGCAGAGTCTCTTGCCCTCACACCTGGCTGTCTTCCCTGGGGCCCCTGGGAGGGGATGGGCTCCAGCTTCCCTCCCCACCCCGAGCAGAGCTCCCGATGGCCTAAGACCACCGGAACCTAGCTACAGCCATGCTCGAGGCCCCTCTCCACACGTTCGGACAGGCCTCACGCATGAAGGTCCTGGCAGAAGAACCCAGGTGTGTGTAATCCCATCAACGGCCAACATCCAGAGACTTAAAAGCAGCTCTCAGAAGCCATATCTTGTAGCCTACTTCTCCCTCTGGGAGAACCTGGCAAGCATCTGAGAGTTTCCTGTCCACATGGGACAGCCTTGCAAGCTTCCCATGGTGTATAAGCCAGTAACAAGCTGGATCTCATTCCCCTGACCCTGAAAGAGCCTCTAGTGCAGCATCATTGGGAGGGACGAGTCAAGAGACTTCTAAGATCTCAGGGAAAGAACGAAATAGCAGGTTACTGAGCCCACTCGAGAAATCGATGATAAACAGGATTTCGTGATCGTGATTGTGAATAACTGAGGCATAGTGATTGATTGAGCATTTATTGGACCCAGGAACTTTGCAGCTGGGTTCAGCATGACTAGTTACACATAGTTTCTTTGCTGGGAACCTAAGTCAGTTTCAGTTCCAGGAACTGACCGTGAGGCCTACCTGATTTTGCTGATTTCTGCTGCCTGTCATGGCATCAGTTTTGCCCTTACAGTGATCATTCAGCTGATATCCAGCCTTGAACAGAACCAATCCAGGTTCGATTCCCAGCATCCCATAAGGTCCCATGAGCAGCGCCAGGAGTAATGACTGAGTGCCGAGCCAGGAAGAACCCATCAGCCCTGCTGGGTGTGGTTCCCAAACACAAATTAATTAATACAGTTAATTTTTTTTTTTTAGTTTAAAAGGGGAAAGGGCTGGAGCTATCACACAGCAGGTAGGGCATTTGCCTTGCACGCGGCCGACTGGGGTTCAATTCCTCTACCTCTCTCGGAGAGCCCGGCAAGCTACCGAGAGTAGAGAGTAACTCACCCCCACGGCAGAGCCTGGCAAGCTACCTGAGGCGTATTTGATATGCCAAAAATAGTAAAGACAAGTTTCACAATGGAGACATTACTGGTGCCCTCTGGATTAAATCGAAGAGCAACGGGATGACAGTGATGACAGTGATACAGTGATTGTTTCTTCTTAATTTTTTAAAAAGAAGCTTAAATATTTTATAGCTGTTCCCATTCAAGTTATACAATCTGTATCTGCATAATATGTTAAAGCAGGCAACACTTACGTATAGAAAATAAAGTTTCAACCTACTTATATAAGATACATGAACATATGTACTGTTTTAGAGATTTTTCTCTGTGTATCAAAAAGACATTGCACATTGATACTTTTCTAACAAAATAAGATGATAAAATGGTAGCAGCATTAACTTTTTCTAATAATAGGTTTGAACTTTATTAGAATATATATTTTGTGTGTGACAGATATGTAGATACAGAAGCTCATAGAATGCCAATAAGAGATTTATTTAAAGTAGTTGGCTTACATGATTGTGTGGATTGGCAATTCTAAAATTTGCAAGGTAAGCCAGCAGTTACAGACCTTGGGAAAGTTCCAAATTTCATCTAAATTCACTGAGCTGGCACACACCCTTCTTTCTGAGGAAGGACAATTTGTTTTTGTTTTTTTTAATTAATGTCTTGAATGGAATAACTACAGTTCACTCATATTGTGTAGGAAATGTTAGTTATCTTCCATATTTGAAGTCTACTGATTTAAATGGCATTGTCATCTACAAACACCTTTGCGGAACCATTTGGGATAATTTTTGGATCAAATATGTGGGTTTGTGACATAACCAATTGAAATATAATGTTAATAAAGGGGTCTTAATGTTCAAATTAATGCTCAATTTAATCTTAAGGACTATAATAGTTTTATTTGTAGTCACATAAGTACTATAATTTAGGTGATATGATCCATATTTCATTAAGAGGAAAATTGTGTCACAAATAAAATAATAATTCATCCAATAATTAGATTACAGCATATTAAAGTTTTAATATGAACTTAGGATCTGCATTCCAGGACTAAGGTTTAGTTACAATTTTCTCCTCTTTTTCAACATAATAATTTGAACATCCTTTCATAAAATTTCATGAAACTTAGTCATCATACTGAGCTAATCCCCTCCTGGGGAATTTCATTTCTTTTCCCGTCTACTTTTCAGTAAGTTTTCATATATATATGAATATATATGATTATATATTCATATAATATATAATATATCATATAAAATATAATATATTCATATAATATATAACATATAATATATATACATATATATATACATAATCACGAATAGTCACCTCACTGTTTAACGATACCTCATTTTCAAAACTAAGAAAGTAAGAAAGTGAACAATATCTGGGACCCAATCAACACAAATTTAGCTTGTCAGTACAGCCCTTAAGTTTTTTAATATACAGAATGAAGACGTGAGGAAGAGTTTCCATCAGAAATAGATTTTACATTTTTTATCACAATTCAATGCATACAAAACTTTAAAATCAAACGAACTATAAGAATATGAACAAATTTACTATTTTATTAAACTAGATTAAAATATAACCATTGAACAGTTTATTCATATTGCTTTCAACTGCTTGCCATGAGAAAAAATATACTAATTATTAATTATTTATATGTATTTAGATATATGCCTCCATTCCTGGCTGTATTCACCGGGGCCCCTCAGAGGGGGTGGGTTTCAGTTCCCTCCTGCCCTGAGCAGAGCCCCCATAGCAGAAGACCTCTAGAGCCCAGCCACAGCCATGCCCAAGGCCCCTCTCCACAGGTTCGGACAAGCCTCATGAATAAAGGAACCTGCAGAGGAACCCAGGTTTGTGGGGCGCAGCGCTGAGATCTCCAAGCCTGCTTGAATTGGGACTGGGCCTCTTCCGCCCAGATCCCCATTTTCCAGTAGCTAGGCAGTCACACCCAGAACCCGCCCCCGGCGCCGTGTAATCTCACCAACAGCCAACATCCAGAAACTATAAAACCAAGTTCCCGGAAGTGACATTTTATAGCCTAGTTCTCCCTCTGGGAGAACCTGGAAAGCTACCAAGAGTTTCCTGCCCACATGGGAGAGCTTCACAAACTCCCCGTGGCGTATTCATATGCCAAAACCAGTAACAATGATGGGTCTCACTTCCCTGACCCTCAAAGAGCCTCCAATGTGGCATCATTCAGAAAGACGAGTAAAGAGAGGCTTCTAAAATCTCAGGGCTAGGACAAATGGAGACGTTACTAAGACCAATCAAGGAAATCGATGATCGACGGGATGATGATAATACTCATAGTTTTGGATTCATACATATGATGTATATATTACCTCACAGTTTTGTTCAAATATTTATATGCACAGAAAGGATTTCCATTTTTTAAGGTGTGTAACTCAAGCGTCATTAGATAAAATAAATTTTATTTTATTGTGTGATTATCTTCACAATATAATTTCAGAGGATTTTTATCATTCTCAAGAAAAGTTATGTAACCATTTGAAATCACTTCTCATTTATCCACTGCATAGGCCCAGAAAACTGCTATTTATCTTCAGTCCCCTATGTTTTGATTGGCATTGCTTGACATTTGATTAAAGGAAAATCATAAAACATGGTTTCTTTCACTTCCCATAAGGTTTAAAATTTTATTCATGTTATAATTTGTTTCAAATCATTAATTTTCATGGCCAAGTAATATTCCACTTTGCAATTTTATTGCTTCTATATGTATGTATTAATGACTTGAAATTGTGTTCTTTGCACACCTGGCTGTTATTCATAGTGCTTCTATTAACATTTATGCATTAGACAACTCTCTTGAATATATATAAAGGATAATAATTAGCATTATATTTCCGGTTCAAGCCCTCCTGAATTTACAATTGTTTTCATGACAGTTTGTGTCCTGTTTCCTGGCAGGCTTTTGAGCTTTCATCACCACTACATTTGTAAATAGAGTTTACAAGTAAAACCAGTGGTTTTTGGATACATATATTTTCCTTGATGAATTATAGTGTGGACTGAAGTGATAGCATAGCAGGTAGGGCATTTATTTGCCTTGCACACAGCCAACCCAGGTTCAATTCCTCTGTCCCTCTCGGAGATTCCGGCAAGCTACCCAGAGTATCCCACCCGCATGGGAGAGCCTGGCAAGCCACCCGTGGCGTATTTGATATGCCAAAAACAGTAACAAGTCTCACAACAGAGACGTTACTAGTGCTAGCTTGAGCAAAATGATGAATAACGGGATGACAGTGCTACAGTGCACTGCATATTTTCAGTTATCAAATGTCACATTTTCATCAACAATATGTGAGAATTTGTTTTGTTTTGTTTTAGAATAATATCATCACAAAAAATAATACTTTCTCAAATTTTTGTCTTGAGAAATATAATTAATGGGGATAGAGGTTAACTCATTTTGTTTTGCTAAAGCATAGAATAATTTGAATATTTTACATATTTTATCACATTTTGTGTTTACAACAAACTTAGGGGCTTCTATCAGATGTAATTGCTGTATAATTAATATTCAATATCCCAAATTTAAATGAAAAACTTTAGACACCAAAGTAATTCATCCACTATCACTCAGCAAACAAAAACTAAATATTTGAGAATAAATATAGCCAATTCTTGTTCTCCAGTTTATTTCTTTTAAATGTTATCTGGTAACTTGCCAAAGTATCACAGCTTGTTACGGTTGTAAGATAAGATTCAAATTGGGTGACTTTTAATTACAAAATCTCTCATGCGTGTAAATTGTGTGAATTTCTAAAGAAAATTTTAATTCTTCGTTTATGAAAAATGTTGCTTCATTTTTAAAGAATGTCTAACAAATAAGGCAAAAACTTCATTATTTGGGAAGAACATTATCAATTTCTGCTAACTCTCTCTGTTCCTCTTAGTGAAACAGCAGTATATTCTGTGATGTGGATTTTATTTGCCAGATCTTATAAGGATTTTTGCTTTATCCTCTGCTATTGCAAAATCTTTCTGAAGCATTTGAATCAGCAGACTTGCAGCTGTATTTTCTCTGTGTTTTTTTATGCTTTTATTTTTAATCAACTCAATCTCACCTATACCATACTTCCCTTAACTACATGCTGTGCTTTTAGTTGGCTGTTGAAAATTAAAAGATATAAAATTATACAGCTTATATACCAGAAATTTGATTTTTACAGCATTTAGCATTTGGATTAAATAAAAATATCTCGGCTATCAAGTGCCAGTTTTGATTATCTTTAATATATACTGGAATATGGTTTTCAGAAGTGATAAAAAACATTGATAGTTTTAGTTTATCAAGAAAATCACAGAAATCATTGACATTCCATTATCTTTTATTGGGTATTTTTTAAACTCTTTCATTTAAAATATGTAATGTATATATTTATAAATATAAAATATAAGAAACATAAAATACAAAGCATTCAACAGTAAAATTGGTGCTTCTCATTCTAAAGTGGATGCTTAGCAGGTTTTTTTACACCCAGTGAACCAATAGAAGACTTCTGAGGGTCAGTGTTTTTGTTTTTGTGTTTTTTTTTTTTTTTGCTCTCCTCTCCATTTGCAGTTTATCTGAGGGTAAATGTAGCCTATATATGTCTTAAAACTAAAGAAGAAAGCCTTGGATGTTTCATGTTGGGAAATAGTCCCTATTTTACTCTTGAATGAATTTTGTTATGGAACCCTGCAAAATGTGAAATCAGCATTTTATAAAGCATACCTCTCTTAACAGAAGAAAGCAACCATCCAAAGCAGCCTTTTCAAATTCCCCATGATTTTCCTTGTTCTCACTATGCTCCATGGTCATGTTCACATTGAGCCAGATAAATAACGCTTTGTTAAGCGTTACTTTGCATAAGCAATATTAAGAAGTTTAGCCATATGAAACCTACTCTAAAAATTAACTTTACAATTTAAAAATGTGGATTTAAGGAATCTAGAAATATTGGCAATGATCTAATTAGAAATTTTTGCCAACAGCTTTAGTTGGCATTTTGGATATGGCTTTTAAAAAAAAAATAAAATATAAAGTAGATTGTCCCAGAGAAAAGTAATAATTCTTCAGTTTAATGATGAAATTAATTGACAGCATTTTATTAGATATATTCAAGTAGATAATTCCTATTTACTTATTTCCAGGGTTTTTTTTTCCCCTATAAATGAAACCTTCAGGAAAGTTTTTAGCTATTTAATTTTCAGTTCTACCTCCTCCTCAGAGAGTTGATTTGCAATCAACCATTATGTAAATTTTTGATCAAATTAGACTTTCAGAACTAAATTTTCAATAATGTATGCAACCATTACTTCAGTAAAACTGACAAAATGTCAGAGAGGGACAAGGTAGCATAATTAACAAAATGGTGGAGATCTAAAAGCATTTCAGGTTGGGAAAGCTTTTTATTTTTGCCTACTATTGCAGATTCCTCAAAGATAAGCAGGGAAAAATTATTTCTAGGGATAATGTGATATTCCACTCAGGGTAGTAAGATTTCTATTCAATATATACATTTATGATGCACATAAATGATAACTTTTATAAGTTATCTAATTTAAAATTTAAATTGTTAAAAATTAACAATGTTGGTGTTGACATGCCATAGAGCCTATTGTTTTAATAAAATAAAAGCTTGAAAATGACAATGCATTTCAAACATAGGGACAATGCCTTGTAACTCTGGCATTTCACATCCTTAATTACTTTCCCAAATTGTTACCTTGAGATGAAATATTCCTTCATGTGAAATTTTGTAGCCTGGCTTTCTCTCAAAACAACAGGCCGGCAGATTCGCTGTCAATTGGTTGATCCCAATAATTCTGATTACTTAATTCAGAAATTTTTCTCCAGGTATTTCTGAACCATTGATTAGCTTGAATATTAAAAAAATTAACATACAGAGTAAATGATGATACAATATATTTCAATTGTTTTGCAATAATTTATTTTAAGTGATTAAATTTGAGCTAAAACAGTTTCAAAGGAAATTATATATTATTATCCATGATAAACATAATTTTCATTAAATTTATTTTTGTTGTTATTGTTGTTGTTGATATAATTTTTTTAAATTTTATTGAATTACCATGAGATAGTTACAAGCTTTCATGTTTGGGTTACAATCACACGGTGGTCAAACACCCATCCCTCCACCAGTGCACATTCCCCACCACCAATATCCCTGGTATACCCCCCCTTTCCCACCCTCCCTCTGACTCCATGGCAGACAATATTCCCCATACTCTCTGTCTCTTCCTGTGGGCATTATGGCTTGTAACACAGACACTGAGAGGTCATCATGTTTGGTCCATTATCTATTTTTGGCACACATCTCCCATCCCGACTGATTCCTCCACCCATCACTTTTTTTCTTAAGTGATCTCTTCTCTATTCCATTTGCCTTGGATTGCCTCATTAAATTTCTTCACGTAGATACAGATTACAAGTATTTCTATTAATTTGAACCTTACTAAAAATATGTACAAATAAATAAACATATGGAAAAGGCATGGGACTTTTATCTAAGGGAAGTTACTATAGGCCCTACTTTATGCAAAGCAAAAATGTTCCATCTTAGCTGTCAATTCATTTAATTAAGTTCAGAATGCTCATTGCATTTCTACAATGTTATTTTCTACTTCATCTCCAAATATTGTCCTCATGCTCACTTGCCTCAATGTTGATCTGAAAATGTTTTTGTGTTTATAAAATAAATCACATAGATCTTTATACCTAAGTGAATTGATCAATTTCTAATTGTTGTCTTCAATTTTATAATGTTTAAAATGAATTTACCATCCTAGATATTTATAGAAATAAATGATGATGCTGACTAGTTTTAGGGAAATAGACTTTCTAGTATGAGTCCTAAACTTGCAGTTGATTTTAAGGTTTCAGTGCTTTGGGCTCTTGATCTAGAGGAATGGTTTGCTATAGACTTAGTTCTTTAGAAATATTTTAGCACTGTTGTCCTCCCATTGTTCGCTCAAACAGGCAACAGTAACATCTCCATTGCAAGACTTATTGTTACTGTTTTTGGCCTATCAAATACGCCACAGGTAGCTTGCCAGGCTTTGCCCTGCGGGCAGGAAACTCTTGGTAGCTTGCTGGGCTCTCCCAGAGGGACGGAAGAATCTAACCCGGGTCAGCCGTGTGCAAGGCAAATGCCCTACCCTCTGTGCTATCCCTCTGACTTAGAAATACATATACCTATAATTTAAAATTTTGGGTGAGCAGATACTATGTGAAAAGAAGTATGCAAACTACTGTGTAATTGGGAGAAATGTGCCCAGGGAGTTAAGACACATTTAAGATAGAAGACGTGTCAGCAATTATGAAATACAATTGCCAGTATAGAATCAAATGTGAAAGAAAGATGCAGACTTAATTGTTAGGACAAGAATGTTAAACTCCTGTGGTGTGCAACAAGACTCCCTAGAATGGAGAAAATCCCCCATCTTAAATATAAAAAGTGCATAAATACAGAAAGTTGATGTCAGAAGTTTTTGTTTTGTTATAAACCCTAAAAGATTGATAAATGGTGACAGTTAAAAGATAAATCAAATTTGTGTGCATTTATATTATATATTTTCTCTTAAGTATAAAATAATATTCAGAACCATTTGTAAGAATGTAAAAGAATTATTTTGTACACTGAAATGTATATAGTCAAAGCAGAAAAATCCAATAATATTTGACCTTCTTTATTGAAATCATAAATATTATATGTCTTTCCAAGCAAGATTTTCCTTAAGTAATATAGCTGAGGTTTTTAAAATAGAATTACAGAGACCAAGTAAATTTCTAAAGTTCTATATTAACAGTGTTTATATATACTCCCAATGATTTGATAGGCAATGTACTTTATAATTCTTCAAATAGGAATTATGTAAATAATCATATAAAATTCTCGAAATTGTGGAAATGCTTTTCTGTAAATAACAGCTTCTGAAATGAAGGTAAAGGGAGGATTATACAGAAGTTCAGATGTATATGCAGTTAAATCTCTCAGCTTACTTTAGGAGTCCACCACCCAAAACAGAAATCAGGCTTGATATGCTATTCCTTTCTAATTTTTACTTCCTAAGTGAGCAAGCAAAGTGTGTTTAGTTATCCTTAAGCATTTGGGCACTTAAAGGATTAATTAGTTGGAATTTGTTACACTCTTAAAGATGAAAATCACTACTTAAGAATTATCATTATTAATATGAACAGATGCAGTAGATGAGAGCATCATTTATGCATGCATATGGCAAACCCATCAACTCTAAGCTTGTGCTCTAAGGTTATGAAGATGGATGCATGTGTTATTGGCTTTATCATGGCTGGAAAATCTGTTAGGGGGTCTATTTAGAAGTCAAATAGCTCTTAGAGTGACTTCAGTCAATTACATGACCATTTTCTAAAGATTTACACAATTAAAGCAAACATAATTATCTATCAAATACTGAGTTAGTATTTATATATAAATGTATAAGAGTTGAGTCCTACTTCTTAGTAACATCTTCTTAATTATATATAAAATACTATGCAACAAAAGTATGATGCAATTTAAATCTTGTAAAATTTTGATATTTTTATCATTTCATTTAAAAAATTATTTTTATGAGTCAAAAAAAATACTCTGAAAGAATTGAGGGAAGACAGAGAGTAGGATTCCCCAGAGTGGAAAAGGCAGAGAGAGAGAAATCCATATTCAGGGGAAATAAGGGCTTCAAACACCAAGTATCATCTACATTTTTTAAATGAAAAAAATTTATTTGATGTAAAAAAAACTATTTGAATGTTTATTTTTGTTTATCAGTAGTATGTTTATCTTCTAAAAACAGGATATATTTGCTATATTGATGTCAATGTGATGCCATACAGTACATTAAACAATATGCCTCGATACTGACAGGTAGGCTAACAAGCAGGCTTCTGCCCTGGATAAAACGGAAAAAGGAAACAGGTTATGATTGGGATTATATGTATAGCTCCTTAGAAATAGTTCATCAATAACACCCTTCTTAGGACTAGTCTATAAGACACTTTACATTACTAAGTTCCAAAGTCTTGAAGAGATGCTGGCCAGAAAAATCGGATTATGCCAAGTTAAGATAAAACCATAATTACTTAGTAACATTTTGTTAATCCATAAAATCTGGAATTTTTAACTGCTGATTTACTTGTGGATTAATTTACACTAAGTGGCATGAAAACTAGATATATTAGATATCATATTTCCAAGTATAGAAGACCAAGTTAAAAAGAATAAATAGTATCTCATATATACTTCAAACAGTTTAAATTTTCTCATTTCTGACAGTTTCCAGTGATATGAAATGCATGCCATAGATTATATTATTCTACAATTTTTAAAAGTATAGATACAATTATTTATCATACAAAGATTTCAAGAAAAATACATAAAATCACAAAATATCCTCAATTTACATTCTTTATGTGCAGATGGAGGATCAAATCTTTACATAAATTTTGAGTGTTAGATGCAACTTTGCTTTTCTTTATAATGAGTTGCATCTGCTGCTGTGTCATAGTGAAAAAATATGCTCATGTAAAAGTCCTGAAGCCATTGTTAAAGTCCCTCTGGTTCATCTTAAAACACTTGAATTTACAATAAAATTGCAGGTCCTGGTCAAATCTTTGGCAATGAAAACAGACTTGATGTTATGGTTTTATAATATATTGTTGCAATTTTCTGTGGCCTTGTAAAAGTAAACTGCAAACATCTGCTAAAAAGTAGCCATCCATAACCCCATGCATTAGAGCAATTCTGCAATATTCGACTATATTGTAGTAGCCGGACAATAAGAAATCAGTTGTTCACCAAAGCACAAACAATGCAAAAATCATATTGATACTGAAAAGACACTGCAAGAATTATCCATAAAATGAGTTTTTAAAAGATATAAAAGAAAACAGTATTTTCTTCAAAAATAGTAAATGTTATTGAGATGTAATATCATGCATATAAAGAAAAACTTAACAAATCAATTGTTCTGATATAATACTGTTCACTGAATTGTAAAAAAAAATTGAGACGTTTAGTATTTTTATTTCTTTCAATTACCATAATTTTCCTATTGAAGTGCCTTGTTGGGGGCCGGGGGCTTTTTGAACCACACCTGATGTTTCTTAGACCTCACTCATGGCTCTGTGCTCAGGGATCACACCTAGAACGTAGGCTCCAGGAACCATATATGGTACTGGGAATGAATCCAGGTTATTTATAGATACAGTAAGTGCCCTACCCACTGTATTATCTTTCTAAAATAGGAGTTGGAGAAATAGCACAGCGGGTAGGGCGTTTGCCTTTCATGTGGCCAACCTGGGTTCGATTCCCAGCATCCCATAAGGTCCCCTGAGCACCACCAGGGGTAACTCCTGAGTGCAGAGCCAGTAGTAACCCCTGTGCATCGCTGGGTGTGACCCAAAAAGCAAAAAATAAATAAATAAAAGTTAAAAAATAAAATAAAATAGTTTATTTCTAAGATATAAAATATTTGATGAGAGAAATAGAACAGGGCTTTAGATGTTGCCTTGCACATTGCCAATCCTAGTTTGATCCCTGGCACCATGTAATATCTCCCTATTGAATTCAGTGCACAACATATTTACGTTTAGTGAAAAAGTATTTGGAACATAAGCATGAATTGTCCTTTTAAGAATCTTTTGAGAGTCTGACATTTAGGACATCTTAGAAAAGATAAAATTCATGAAGAAAGCATTTTGTTCAGATGTGTCCCCATGTGGTCATTTGATTACATACTGTACAAAATTATCTCAATGGTCATCTTGCTTCAGAGAGTTAAATTAAGACCTTTAAAAAAAGGATGTTTTTAATTTATTTGAAAATATTGAACATCTACATTGACAAGCAATAAATTAGACTCTGAATGATTAAGAGATACAATCACACCTTGCAAAAAGTTAAAACATTTTCTAAGGTTACTCACTCCCCCCATTTAGGGCATTGTGATTTACAATACTGCTAATAGTAGGGAATTTGTGCTTAAAACACTATAACCTCTTTCACAGGGTCCACTTCCCCTCCACAAATGTCTCAGGGTCTCCTGCTCATTTCATTGCCCCCCCCCCACATGCCACAATACCCACCTCTGTCTTCACACTGATTAACTCAACTCAGGAGAGCAGTTATCAGATTCTGTTGCCTTTGGTCATTTGCTAATCCGGTAATTCTCTTTAAACTCCTCATGTGAAAGAGATCATCCTATATCTGTCCCTCTCCTTCTGACTAACAAGATTGCCTCAATATTCCTCTTTGTAGGGTAAAATTGCATGATTTTGCCTTTCCTCATAGGTAAGTAGTATTTTATTTTGTATGTATATCATAGTTTCTTTATCCAGTCTTTTGTTCTTGGACGCTTGGGTTATTTCCACATTTTAGCTATTGTAAGTAGTACTTCAATGACCAGGGCTGGAGCGATAGCACAGCAGTAGGGCATTTGCCTTGCACCCAGCCAACCTGGGTTTGATTCCTCCGCCACTCTCAGAAAGCCTGGCAAGCTACTGAGAGTATCTCGCCCGCACGGCAGAGCCTGGCAAGCTCCCCATGGCATATTCGATATGCCAAAAACAGTAACAACAAGTCTCAAAATGGAGATGTTACTGTGCCCGCTCAAGCAAATTGATGAGCAACGGGATGACAGTGACAGTGACAGTGACTTAAATGATCACAGGACTGCAAAGTCTTTTGGGAATATACTTGGAGGTCCTTTTAGATTGAGGTAAAGGTTGAGCTAGAAGACACTCCCTCCATAATTTAATGAGGGTTGCTATTCTACACACCCATGCCAAAATGATTGTTTGTTTGTGTGTGTGTGTGTGTTTAATTAAGTCATCATGAAATTCAAAGCTTATCATGGCCAGGTTTCAGTCATACAGTGTTCCAACACCCATCCTTCCATCAGTGTATTTCTCACCAACAATGTTCCCAGTTTCTCTCCTGTTATCCTCCTTACAACTTGTCTGTACTCTGTCTCTGTCTCTGTCTCTGTCTATGTCTCTGTCTCTGTCTCTGTCTCTCTCTCTCTCTCTCTCTCTTTCTCTCTCTCTCTCTCCCCTTTGGGGCATTATGGTTCAAAATACAGGTACTGAGAGATTATCATGTTTGTCCCTTAACCTGTTTCCAACATGCAGTTCTTATAGAGAGTGAGCATTTCCTATTATCATTATGTTCTCTTTTATTATCTCACAAACGAGTCCAATGATTCTCTATTGCTCTTCTTCTGATTAATTTCATTCAGCATGATATTCTCCATGTCTATCGATTCGTAAGAAAATTTTGTTAGTTTCATTTTTATAATAGCTGCATAGTATTATATTGTTTAAGTATACCATAGTTTCTTTAACCAATCATCTGCTCTCAGGCACTTGGGTTGTTTCCAAATTCTGGCTATTGTAAATAGTGCTGCAGTGAACATAAAAGTACAGATTGTATTTTTGCTGTGTGTGTTTGGGCCCCCGGGTTATATCCTGAGAAGTGGCAATGCCTTCGAGAGCATTGAAGAAGTGGTTAAGAGGACGAAGAACCTTCAGATCCGGGCACATCTTTTTGACTCCACCATTCCTCCTGCACTAACATATGCCTCAGAGACCTGGGCCCTAAGAAAATAAGAGGAATCGAAAGAGCTATGTTTGGAGTATCGTGTTTCACTCAAGTCAGAGAAGGAATCCGGAGTTCTGACCTCTGTCAACGATCAAGAATCAGGGACACTGTCTCGTTTGCCAAGGTGTCAAAAATCAGATGGGCCTGACATATAATGTGAGTCAGGACTAGAGCTGTTACCAACTGGATTCACAGGATGTCAAAAGACCGTGTGACTCCCCCCAACGAGATGGTCAGACTTCTTCATCAAAACCCTGAATGAACCTTTTGAGGCTCTTCCTGTCCTGGAGTGAGCAGATACCATTGGGCTGCACTAGCACACGTCAAGGACAAATGGAGACATTACTGGCGCCTTCTCAAGCAAATCAAAGATCAACGGGATTACAAGTGATACAAGTGATTCAGTGAAAGAAACTAATTATATGTCAATTCTGCTTATTTTAATGAAAAATAACTACATGATTTTGTTGATCCTATGAATTACAATTTTTTACTCCCTTATATATTTCATGGATTCCCCAAGCACCATTAAATAAACCACAGAGCACTATACTGGGAGTATTCCATAAACCTCACAAGGAGTGGTCCAATTCCAGTGATACTTGCTATCTTTCAAATCTCTATGTCTATGGGGCTGGAGCGATAGCACAGCAGGTAGGGCGTTTGCCTTGCACGCGGCCGACCCGGGTTCAATCCCCAGCATCCCATATGGTCCCCTGAGCACCGCCAGGAGTAACTCCTGAGTGCAAAGCCAGGAGTAACCCCTGTGCATCGCCGGGTGAGACCCAAAAAGCAAAAAAAAAAAAAAAAAAAAAATTCAAATCTCTATGTCTCAGGGGTTGCTTCATCTTCACGGTCTGTATTATTGTATTATGATATTTGAAGAAACATTAGTGTTTTCTAATATGCTGACTGCCATTTATTTGCCTGGTAATGAAGACTGAATAAGGAAATAGTTCATTTCACCTGAGTGGTAATGCCAAATAACAGCAAATAAATGTTTTATATAGATAGATAGATATGCAAGTATGACAGATTGAGTACACACACACATATATATGTATATAGATAATTAAATATCATTGCTGTTAGAGTATTTCATAAATTGTAAAATTTAAATATAGCTACCCTATTAAGCAGTGACATTCTAACATTCACTTCTTTTTTGTGACAATTCTATGTTAGTTCTTTTTATTATTCATCATAGGGTCTGGAGCGATAACACAGCAGGTAAGGCATTTTCCTTGCATGCGGACAACCAGGGTTTGATTTCTTGGTCCCTCTCGAAGAGGCTGACAAGCCACTCAGAGTACCTTGCCCGCACAGCAGTGCCTGGCACATTTGATATACCAAAAACAGTAACAACAAGTCTCACAATGGAGACGTTATTGGTGCCCGCCCAAGCAAATTGATGAAGAACGGGATGACAGTGACAGTGACAGTGCTTTAGATAGTTATTAGCTGTATTTTGATTATATATAGTTTGACTTCACCAATTTATTTTATTATTTTTTAGTGAATCATCATGAGATACAGTTACAAAGCTTTCCTGATTGAGTTTGAGTCATAAAATGATCAAACACCTGTCCCTCAATGAGTATACATTTTTTTACCACCAGTGTCCCCAGTATCCCTCCCACCAACCCCACCTTACTCCACCCCCTGCCTCCGTGGCAGACAATTTCCTTCTTACTCTCTCTCTACTTATGGACATTATGGTTTGCAATATAGATACTGACAGGCCATGATGTTTGGTCCTTTATTACTTTCATTAATTTATAATGGGTTCATCACACCAATATTTTAATTTTGTTCTTAGTATTTGTGTATGTATTTTAAAAATCTTAGCTTTAACTTAACAAAATTAGCAACATCAATATCCTATTACTCTAGTTCTAGATATTTATCTGTAGAACAGGAAAATACTAACTTCAAGGTATGCACTCCTACATCCATTGCATCATTATCTTCAGCAATCAAAACTTGAGAACAGGGAGACTATAGCATGGTTGGTAGGGCATTCTCCCGCATGGGAATGACAGCGTTCCATGTCAGCCACCTTTCATCTGACCCCCACCAAAAATGATCCCTGAGCATTGATTCAGGAATAAGTCTTGAGCTCTGCTCATTGTGGCCCAAAAGCCAAGAAAAAAAAAAAGAGAGAAAAGTGCTCATTAAAATATATATTTGCAGGGGTTGGGGGAGTATATGTGTTCTGGGACACTACTAAATCATTTTGTTTTAATGAAATGTTGCTGTTTCCAACACCCAGATCACCAAGGGAGTATTATACAAAGGAAAATGAGTCTGATGGAGAAAAATGCTTAGGAGTTTACTCATGTGGAAGATAAAGAAACAAAATGAAACAAAAACAAACAAAAGGGTTGTTAGAACAAAATATTTATCACATGAAAGAAAGGGGTATGGAGGAATCACTGGGGAGCAATTATTAACTGGATGGCATAAACTAGATTTCTGTTGGTATTAGTAATTGAGTATACTCAGATGTTGATGTATGATGTATATAAATTATAAAATACTTTTTAATAATGAGAATTTCTCATGCCAAACTAAGTAAATGGAAACAGTATGATCTGATGTAAGTTCTTATATTACGTTATGTTTTTTTCTGGGTCACACCCCGTGTTCTTTGCTTACTCCTGGCTCTGCACTGAGGGATCGCTTCTGAGGGTTGCTTAGGGGACCATATGCAATGCTGGGGCTAGAGTCTGGCTCAGTCACATGCAAAGCAGGCACCCTACCTGCTGAACTATTGCCTCAGCTCAACCGTATTTTTTTTATCTAGAAAATAAAATTATCTGACAATCAAATAATTAAAAATACGGTAATAAAATATGAAATTTGCAGGACTAGCAATGCTACCTTCATTTAAAGAGAGCAAAGAAAGAGAGAGAGACAGACAGAAAGATATCTTAAACAGATGCTAACTGAAAATGGTAAATTGGGAAGATATTCTTTATTGAATAGAATAGTTTTTAAATATATGTCTCATTGAGATATATTAAATATTCTATAATTGAGCAATACATGCTTCACATTTGCAGCAAGTATATTTTATTTAAAGAACATAACCTTTTTAGGGTCTTGTAAATCTCAACAAGACGATGTTCATGAACCAGGAACTGGTCCCTGAAGCTCCATTTGCTCTCAATGGAACGAACATCTCCGAATGCAGCACCTATGCGTACCTGGGTCGAGAAATCAACATAAGGAATGACTTGGTGCCAGAACTGCGCAGGAGGAAGAGAGTAGAGTGGAACGCCTTCAAGAGCATCAAAGAGGTGGTTAAGAGAACGAAGAACCTCCAACTCTGGGCACATCTTTTCGATTCCACTATTCTTCCTGCACTAACATATGACTCAGAGACCTGGGCCCTATGCAAACAGGATGAGAACGCTATAAGCGTATCCCAAAGAAGAATCAAAAGAGCTATGCTGGGAATATCATGTCTCACTCAAGTGAGAGAAGGAATCCGGAGTTCTGACCTCCGTAGATGGTCAAAAATCAGGGATGCTGTCTCGTTTGCCAAGGCATCAAAAATCAGATGGGCCGGTCATGTAATTTGATTCAGAGATGACTGCTGGACTAGAGCTGTTACCAACTGGATTCCACCGGACGTCAGAAGAACTCGTGGCCGCCCACCAACTGGATGGTCAGATTTCTTCATCAAATCTCTGAATGAATGATTTGAGGCTCTTCCTGTTCCTGGAGCGAGCAGATATCATTGGGCTGCACTAGCTCGAGAAGGGACAAGTGGAGACGTTACTGGCACCTGCTAGAGCAAAACAAAGATCAACGGGGCTACAAGTGATACAAGTGAACCCTTTTAGATGGATAGAGCAAAACTTCCTATACCATGAATTTCCCCGGGATAACATAAGCTGAGTTAATTTGTACTACACTTACTCAAAACAGATAAGAAAACATGTAAACCTGTGCTTTAACTTTATGGTCTAAATCTCCTGGAGGTTACAATGAGTCTTAAATATAGTGCAGTAATTTGAAAGACTTGAAACTGAACCAAAATTGTTTTATTTAGATTTTAATGAGAAATAATATTTATATTGATTCAAGAATAAATTGCTTTTCCCTTATTTTTATATGATAAAACAACTTCCCCCACTGTATTCCATCCATTCCTATCCCACCTTCCGTTACCTACCCTGCTAATAAGTAACAGTGATGTTGAATCTGTATTCAATACTAGAGAATGGAAGATAATTTAGTAAACCCTTACAATCTGCTATATTCTATGCTCAAAATTTGGCAATAAATTTACACAGAGATTTTCACTGGTAGGTATGAATACAGCAGTTATAAAAATGAAATTAAAAACTCAGGATTTTAAACCATGTATTCAGGATACTGTGGGCTGGAGCAATAGCACAGCAGGTAAGGCATTTACCTTGCACGCAGCAGACCCGGGTTCGATTCCTCCATCCCTCTCAGAGAGCCTGGCAAGCTACCAAGAGTATCCTGCCACATGGCAAAGCCTGGCAAGCTTTCCGGGTTGTATTTGATATGTCAAAAACAGTAACAACACGTCTCACAGTGGAGACATTATGGTGCCTGCTTGAGCAAATTGATGAGCAACAGGATGACAGTGAGACAGTGATACAGTGATTCAGGATACTGTAGGAAGTAAATGCCATGCAGGTCTTTATTTTTTTTATTGAATCACCATAAGATAGTTACAAGCTTTTATGTTTGGGTTAAAATCACACAATGAGCAAACATCCATCCCTCCACCAGTGCACATTCCCCACCACCAATATCCCCGGCATACCCCCCTTTTGCACCCTCCCCGTGCCTCCATGGCAGACAATATTCTCCATACTCTCTACTTTTGGGCATTATGGCTTGTAACACAGACACTGAGAGGTCATCATGTTCGGTCCATTATCTACTTTCGGCACACATCTCCCATCCCGACTGGTTCTTCCAGCCATCATTTTCTTAGTGATCCCTGCTCTATTCCATCTGCCATCTCCCCTCCGCTCATAAAGCAGGCTTCCAGCTATGGGGCAATCCCCCAGGCCCTTGTATCTTCTGTCCTTGGGTGTCAGCCTCATGTGATGTTATTCTACACTTCACAAATGAGTGCAGTCCTTCTATGTCTGTCCCTCTCTTTCTGACTCATTTCACTTAGCATGATACTCTCCATGTCTATCCATTTATAAGAAAATTTCATAACTTCATCTCTCCTAACAGCTGCATAGTATCCCATTGTTTAGATGTACCAAAGTTTCTTTAACCAGTCATCTGTTCTATGGCACTTGGGTGGTTTCCAGATTTTGGCTATTGTGAACAGTGGTGCAATGAATATATAGGTACAGATGTCATTTCTACTGTGCTTTTTTTGCATCCTCAGGATATATTCCCAGAAGTGGTACTGCGGGATCATATGGAAGCTCAATTTCTAGTGTTTGAAGGACTGTCCATATTGTTTTCCAGAAAGCCTGGACCAGTTGGTATTACCACCAACAATGAAAAAGTGTCTTTTTTTCCCCACATCCACACCAACACTGGTTGCTTTTGTTCTTTTGAATTTGTGCTAGTCCCTGTGGTGTGAAATGATATCTCATTGTTGTTTTGATTTGCATCTCCCTAATGACTGGCGATATGGAGCATTTTTTTCATGTGCCTTTTGGCCATTTGTATTTCTTTTTTGAGGAAACTTCTGTTCATTTCTTCTCCCCATTTTCTAATGGGGTTGGAGGTTTTTTCTTGTATAATTCTACTAGTGTCTTGTATATCCTAGATATTAATCCCTTATCAGATGGGTATTGGGTAAATAATCTTTCCCATTCTGTGAGCTCTTTCTGTATTTTGGTCACTGTTTCTTTTGAATAACAGTAGCCTCTTAGTTTGAAGTAGTCCCATTTATTTGTATTTGCTTCCACTGTCATGCAGGTCTTTTGTGTGCATATTTCAAACTTCCCATACCTTTTTACTTTCAGTTGAATATATTAGTATTTTTTTTTTAAATTTTTTATTGTGGAAAGTTACAAAGTTACAAAGTTTTCAGGTTTAAATCTCAGTTATACAATGCTCGAATACCCATCCCTTCACCAGTGCTCATATTCCATGAATATATTAGTATTATTTTTATTATTCTCTAGTGGAAATAGTTACTTTTTGGATGAAACTTTATTGTTTTTAGCCCCTATGACTTAACTCTTTCCTCATCCACAATTTTGTTACAAATCATAATAATTACCACTTTTAAAATAACAATTATAAAACATAAGTTATTAGAAATGAGGTACTATTTCTTGAGATACTTTTTAAGCAATAGGATTTACCAGTATATTCAAATAGCTAAACTCTGAAAATGTCTTTCAGTTATATGCTAAAACTGCATTTATTCTTCTTGCAGATAAAAAAAAAATCAGCACCTTGACACAACTAAACGTAGGTTCTCATTAAGAACACATTTTTGGGTGAGTTTTTTAGTGTAAGAACTTAAGCAGACTTGGAAAAGGACACATAGTAGTTTATACACAGGTAGTCAACATTTTTCAAAAGTTCAGAAGAAAATTGTCATTAGAGACTTTCTACTAAATTTGAACAAACAAATTTGACAATCATTTAGCTGATTTTCCGGGAAATTTCTGGAATGAAAACTTCAAATTATTTGCAACTGTTCCGAGTTTTACAAGTTTTGGGGAATAACACTACACTGATGATAGTGCTTAAAACAAATTAATGCTAGGAGAAACATCAAACATTAGTCATGCTAACTTGAGCAAGAAGTTGTGTAGGTGTAGATGATTTCAATTCTCTGTTTTATCATAAAATAAAAATTGGGCTATCATTTACAATCTAGTATTAAAAATTCGACAAGTGGGACTATAGAGATTAGACAGTAGGTAGGACCCTTGCCTGCTTGCAGCCTAGCGGGGTTTCATCCCCATCACTCCAGGTGGTTCCCTAAGCCTGCCAGGAATAATCCCTGAGCATAGCTGGGGAAGGCCCCCTAAAACTCACTGTATCGCTGTATCACTGTCGTCCCATTGCTCATCAATTTGCTTGAGCAGGCGCCAATGACATCTCATTCTCCCCTGTTGCGTTCAGGGTCATGGGGATAAAGCCCATTATTGTTACTGTTTTTGGCATATCAAATACACCACTGGTAGCTTGCCAGGCTCTGATGTGAGAAATTCTGCACTGCTCTCTTCAAGAGCTTTGCTTTATAGTCTCTAGATCTTGGCCCTTGTTGAGATTACATGGCGCTGGGGTGGTTTGTGGGTGTGACTGCCAAGCTCCTGGAAAATGGGGGACCTGGGCGGAGAAGGCCCAGTCATGATCAGAGCAGGCTTGGAGATCTCAACCACCATCCCACATACCTGGGAGTACCAGTACCTTTATGGGTGAGGCTCAGTCAAGCATGTGGAGAGTGGTCTTGAGCATGGCTGTGGCTGAGTTCTGGAGGTTTTGGGCTTCTGGGGCTCTGCTTGGGCCAGAAAGGGAAATTCAACCCATGCCTTCTGAGGTGCCCCAATGAAGACAGCCTGGTGTGGTGGCAGGACAAACAAACAAATAAAAAATGCGGCCATGTTCTGAACAAATGGCAAAAGTTAGCCTCCCTCCCACAATCATACTTAGCCCTCTGCTAGGAACAACACTGGTTTTGTGAATAACTCAGTTGACTAGTTCTTACTTTTTATATTCACACAAAGGTATGATCTCAATTTTTATAATATATGTATAGATATGGTGAATGTCTATTTAGAAATGATGTTAGAGTCAAAATTATCTTCTGTCAATCCATAACCTATAATTATTTTTCCCTTCACAAAAGACATATTGAAGATGTAATTCTTCTTTAAGAAAACTAGAACACTTTGATTGCATTCCTCAATCTCATATGCATTCAAATTATCAACTCTAGAGAAAAGCATGTGACAATATTGGCATCAGCCTACTTGAGAGAAATTTGAGCAGGGATAGGGGAGAACAAGATTGTCATGAATCTTAGAATCAACTCCATGCTGGAAGACAGCCTGAGCCCCTTGAGATGGTGACCATGAGCTGAGTTCAGGTCTGGAAATTGACTGTGGAAGAGTCAACTGCGGAAGACACTACATGCTGGAAGTGTAGTCCTCTGTCTCTTCCTGAATGCACTGTGTCATCCCCAGAAGGCACTACAACTCCAAGACTAATTACTGAATACCTAAAATTGGAATTGACTAACTTCTAATATAGCTATAAATTGGCAGTGGCCACTAAATTTTATGATATGTGCCTTGCATTTGACTAACACCTACTGCATCACCGACATGAGCCCTTGAGTATGGTCTAAAAAAGCCAGTAGCCCCATGGGTACTTCCAAGCATGACCTTGGAGCCCCCCACAGGCCACTGAGATAGCTGGGTTGATTCTCAGTCCCTTGTGTTAAATGAGCAGCCTTCTGAAAATCATCAGCAAAGATCCTTAGTACTAATATATACCACTTGGGTAGATCCACAAAATAAAATAAGTAAATTTTATTGCTAAAAATTATACTAATTTTACTGTGTACTTCAATATCATTTTTTATATTCTAGAAAATGTCTCTATTCTTAACTTTCAAATCCTGTGATTGGTCACAAAGAATCTTTATAAAGAGTAGTTTGAAGGACAAAGTTTAGAATTATGCAGACCAAGATTGAATTCCAGTTTCAATGGAGTGGTTAGATTTTTTTTTTAAAAATTGAATTGCCTTTTCTATAGATGAGGGTATTAATACCTACCTCATAGAGTTGCTGGAATCTAAAAAGTAATGACTAATGTATTCAGCAGTATGTGGCACAAGAGATTTTTTTAAAAAAAGAGAGCGAGAACTCTTTATTTTTTCTTATTCTGCTTAAAGATGGATGTATTCTAGATTCAATTTTTTTCCCATAAGGAGATAACATTGCCCTTGAGGCTTTTCATATAGTTGCTAAAATGTAGTTTTCAAGGAGTCCCCTCAACATAGAATTTATAACTTTTCTTCCTGTGAATAACTTCCCTTAGCTGCAGTATATTTTCTAAATAATTATAAAAGTAATGCCACAGTAATCATTATAGTGAGAATTAGAGACAATGAAAATGCAAATGCACTGTGGTAGGTAAAAACTATAAACCACATAAAAGCATTATTATTAGTAATGATAAAAATCAATGAAATATTTCTTATTTTTGTCTTCTTTACCTCTCCTCTTACACCTGCCATCCCTTAAAAATAACACAATACTTTTATTTTTTAAGGTTTTAATGTCATTGTAAATAACCATGTATTATATTTTTACATTTCTTCTTTTAAGTCAATGAAGCTTTTTACCCCATTGTCCTAAGATTTTGCACCATGTCTAAAACTGGCAGATTCATTTTGTTAGGTGGGAATAAAGTGGAGAAACAAAAGTAATCACCTTAATTTCTTTTTGATGCATCATTTATAATTCAAACATTCATTTAAATAAGACCACCCATTTTTAGACCAAATGTCCTCTCCCATACGATAATTACACATTACATATTGTTTTTCTGTTAAAAATAAGAAAAAATAATCCTATACGTTAATTACATATTACATACAGTTACATATTGATGTGTATTGAATTTAATTCCCTCAGATCATTTTTTAAAAATTTTCTTTCTTTCCTGTTTTTGTTGTTTTGGGGTCACTTTCAGTGATTCTCTGGGTTAATCCTGGCTTTGCACTCAGTAATTAGTGCTGCTGCACTCAGTAATTAGTTCCAAGGACCACATGGGATGCCGGGGATTGAACCCGAGTTGTCCACATGCAAAGCAATGGCCTTTCCCATGGGGCTATCTCTCCCGCCCCAACACCTGCAGATTATTTCTGGTAATTTCTGTCATGGTCATCTATCTGGCATGGTGTTAATTTATTGGTATATTTGTTATCTTAGTTAATACACCTGCAGATTTGTATTGTCCTGAATTTTCTAAGAATTCTAATGATGCAATGCCCTCACATGTGAGAATCTGTCCACTCGGCTTCCATTTTCCCTACTTGGCCAAGAACACTACCACTTACTAATATCTTAACCACATTCCTTGTTAAACCAAAGGAGCCAGGGGCTAAAGGGGACAGGAAAAAGGGGGATCATGGTAACAGGAGAATGATTGCATGGTTTAATCACTGAATAATAAATTCAATTGTAATGAATTACAAATTTATTTATGAAAAATTAATTTTTCAGGGGAACCCTGCTGTGCTTATGGCTTCTCTTGACTACGAGCTCAGTAATAATTTCTGGTGGGCTCATGGGACCATATAGAATGCTGGGGATCAACCAGCTACTCCACATGCTATACCATCTCTTTAGCACTGTAGCACTATAGCACCGTCGGCCCATTGTTTATTGATTTGCTTGAGCGGACACCAGTAACATGTCTATTGTGAGACTTTTTGTTACTGATTTTGGCATATCAAATATTCCATGGGTAGCTTGCCAGGCCCTGCCATGTGCGTAGGATACTCTCGGTAGCTTTCTGGGCTCTCCAAGAAGGTCAGAAGGAATTGAATTCGGGTTGGCTGTGTGCAAGGCAAATGCCCTACCAGCTGTGCTACAACAAATCTTTTTTTTATTCCCATTTCGTTCTACAAAATAGGTGTTCTGACAACTTACCTCTCAAATGAATTCATTTTCACTTGCCTCCCATTAACTAAATTATTCTCATTCTGCCATGTAGAGGGATTTAACTATTTTCTTCTCAAAGACTGTATTTAAACTATGATTCCATTTCTGAATGAATCAAACTAAATCCTACTAATAAGTTTATTTAAGCAAAATACATAACAATTATTTTTAAAAGATCCTGCTGACCTAGAAGCCTGCTGTATATTTAAATTGAGAGATCTTTTTTATTTATGATTTTATTGAATATTCAAGTGACATTACTCATGACTTAGTGTCTTGTGTTACCAAATCCTAGCATTTGATACCATATATTTTAATGATAATGCATAGGCTGTAGTAGTGATGTATACTATCACAGTTTATTGTGGAGGAAAGCATTATTTTTAAATTAGAGTACATTAGTAAATCAGCTTTTCAAAAAATAAACAAGATTCTTCCTTTATTAGGCTTTTCTTTTATTTTTTCCTTGAGGGTTTAAAAATTTCTCCAGCATCATGAATAGTGGCTGAACTGAGTAAGAACAAAATGCTGAAAAAATATTACAAAATTTCAATTTGAATGAGACATAAAAATAAAACACAAACTAATTGTATCAAACAAGGTTAAAGCTAAGATTCTTATATGGGGCTGCATTGCACTGCACAAAGAGTAAGGAGTGAATTCAAGCACATTATATTGCTAAAATAAATGAATACTCAGAACTTTGATTTTTTCATTGCTTCTCATAGAAAAAAAGTTTATAATTTCCTTCGGATTTTTATTGACACTGTAGCAGAACCCTGTAATCAAGGAGCTATATTAATGTATAAACTTCTCTTTAAGACTAAAGTTAAAATTTCAAGACTATTAATCAAAGGTGAGTGAGATGCCAAATAGCCATCTCTTATTTCCAAATTTCTCTTTATGGATTCTAGAATCAAAAGTAAAGTTTCTTTAGAAAAAGATAGGGGGCGGCCGGAATGATAATACAGTGGTAGGGCATTTGTCTTGCACCTGGTCCGCCTGGATTTGATGTCAGACATAACTTATGGTACCCTAGTACCACCAAGAGTGATTCTCGAGTCCAGAGCCAGGGAGTAATCCCTGAGCATCACCAGGCGTGACCCCCATCTAAGCCCCCCAAAAAAGATAACTTCACCTTAGACCTCAAGTTCAATTTATATTAACAATTGTTGTTTTATAACCTTTGTGCATAATAAATATAGACACACGAATGGGTTAAAACCAGTAGAAGTAAGAGAAGGAAATATTTTTAAAATATGCCAAAGTAATCCTAAACGTATTATCAGACAAATTTTAAAAATCTTTTTAGATAGTATTTGTGCAGGGATGTAAGAAAATGCTCAAGTTTTTGGCAGGAAGATGAAATTTATAAAAAAGAACCAAATGGTAATTTTTAGAACTGAAAAATAAAATGCCCTAATTTAAGAAGTCAACAGAGAAGTTTTGCAGATGATTGACTAGAAAGTCACATTTAGTTATATGATTCATTTATCAAGGGCTGGAGAAGAAAATATACATTTTTATAGGAGAAAGAAAAGACTCAAAGAAGCGGATTGCTTTTAAAAAGAAACATAAAGAATATCACATGAGATATCTACACAACTAAAAGTCCAAGAACAATTAAGATTTATTTTTTCATTAAAGACAATAATTCAACTCAGTTTTTTCTCTAGCAAAAAACTTCCTTCAAGAAGTTCTTGAGGGGACGGAGCAATAGTACAGTAGGTAAGGTGTTTCCCTTGCATGTGGCTGACCTGGGTTTGATCCCCCGCATCCCATATGGTCTCCCCAGCACCGCCAGGAGTAATTACTCAATGCAGCCAGGAGTAACCCCTGAGCATTGCTGGGTGTTACCCAAAAAGAAAAAAAAAGTTCTTGAAAGACCAGTATTATTTTTTTTTTTATTTTATTTTTTCTAGTGTTAAGGGTTCTCCCAATCAGCAATTAGGGGTCCCAAGGATCTCCTGGTGATTTTCAGTTATCACATGAAAGCCTAATAATATGGTTCTGCTCAAATCCAGGAAACACTGCAGTCGTACCCAGCAGTGCCCAGAGGCCTCCAGGAATACACCCGGTGGTGTGTGGGCTAGGTGAAGTGGTGAGAATGACCACACAGTGCTAGTGTTAGGGATGGTTCAGGTAAATGACACCTGGACCGCTAACCTCGTAAACCTGCTGTCACAATACATACATTTCTATTTATGTATATTTGTATATACATAAATTTTCTGAGAATGTCATCTGAGAAAACGTATTACTAAGTCATTTTAAAGAATATATTCAAGTTTGTTCAAGCAAAAGAAAACATTACCTTATAGGAAACTAGTAAATGTGTGTATGCGTGTGTGTGGTGGTGGCAAGGTTAATGAAATTAATATGGTAAATGTTATAATAAATAATTAATAGTGACTTTACCAAACAGTTTTATAGGGGACAGGAATGATAGTATATCTGGTAGGACATTTACTATTGCAGTGGCCGACATAGGTTTAATACCCAGAATCCCATATTGTTCCCAAACACCCAGAACTGATTACTGAGTACAAAGCCAGGAATAACCCCTATGTATCAAAAGGTGTGTGCCCCAGCAAAAAACAGTTCTATGAATCACATTAAGTATATGTTTATGTATTGGGAAATAATAATTCGCTTTGATGTTTGCACTGTATAGGAAGACTTGACAATATCTTGATTGCTTATTGTAGTCTTTTAATCATTGATAAAATAGTAAAACTTTGTATAAACTTTAGAGTAATAGAAGGATATAATTATATATATATCTGTATATATGTATAAATATGTATATATATCTCATTAAAGAAATGCAAAAGAAACTCGCTAGGCATAAGAATATAAAACCTCAGTATAAATAAGTGAAGTGGTACAACTAGCAAAATGTGTGACACTGGATTAAAAGATAATCATATTCTTTTTGTATAAGGAGATTTGTGATCTGGAGTGTAAATAATATAAAACATAGAGCACCCTGAAGTTAGAAAAAAAAGTCTTTATTTGAGCTCAAGTTCCAAACTCCTTTTCCTTTGCCAACACTCTTATCTCATTGTCTCTCAGCATGGAAATCTGTAAGTGCTTTAACGGCGTCAGTTTAATCTTGATCACCATTAGGATGATTTATGGCACTATGATGAGATGTGAGCTTCCCCTGGATTTGAATATTATAACTAAGTGCACATTTTATTTCCTCCCATCTCTTTCCTCAGCATGACTGAGAATTCCATTCAAGCTTAATGCCACCCATTTTCAAAAAAATTTTGTGACCTAACAATTACAATTTTATTTAAAATTTTAAAGTTCCAGTACTTTATTATCTTCTATTCTCTGGGTCTCTTTGGAATTTTAAGAGTCTTCTTGTGAGAAAAGGAAGTAAATGACTAAGAACAAAAAAGAGTGATCATTGAAACTGAGAAAAACAAAGAAGGCTAAGGCAGAAAGACTAGAGAAAAAAATAGAGAAGGAAATATGAGAGAAAAATCTACTTGATTAAAAAAAAAGTATTCTTTAAAAAATAAAGTTAGGGTGGATTGTATATTAATCTGGTATTTCTTCCCTATATATATTTTAAGCTACTTTTATACATATTTTAATAAAAAGTTCTGAAAAAAATCGATCAGCATATATTAAAAGAGCTATAATTTTCTAGAATAGCCAAAGTATTTATGATTTCAAGGAATCTACTAACTTCAGGTAATGAATCAACTCAGTAAGTGTTGGTATGCTGTGCTCATGAACAAAAGTGATATTTCCCAAAATCTGGTGAATGTAAATCTGCTCCTTTATTGTTAGTAATTGTAACCAGGATGTTCGAGGATGAACCTGAATTTTCTTCAAAATTAGATTAATATTATTCTTTCTGTATGATTTATTTCAATTAGGTCAGAAGAGTAATGTTCCATAAAATAATAAACTTTAATGAACAAATATAAATTGTCAAAACTTACACATTTTCTGAACGCTGTTAATCTTACTAGGAGATAGAGATTTAACTTGATCAAACATCAACCCATAGCATTGTAAAAATATTCAAAATAGGACTGAGTCTTTGTGCAAGTAATTACATTTATTATTTTATGTGTCATTATAAATTAAGTAAAAGATTCCTTGAAAAAATTAATTTATGCCATGTGAATCTTGAACATCCATATCTGTCAGGAATTTGAAAAATACTAAATGAGATATCAAGAACTGAAGCATCCATGTGGGAAAGAAAAATAAAGAAAAATCAGTAAAACTTGTCAAAACAAAGTTATCTCTATTGGCCAGGTTTTGAAGTGAGCCAAACAAAAGATATGCAAATTGATATTATCTGAAAATAGATATAATGGCTTTAAGAGGCTCAGTGAGCACGAATGCTTTACTGAGAAATGTATTTTAACAATCAAGAATCTGAAATAAAACACAAACATCAACTACTTTTATTTTTAAACAAATTGTATTTCTTTTATTATTATTATTATTTTTTAATAAGAATTTTATTTTGTTGAATCACCATGTGGAAAATTACAATGCTTTCAGGCTTAAGTCTTAGTCATACAATGCTGAAACAACCATCCCTTCACCAGTGCCCATATCCCACCACCAAAAAAAAAAAACACAGTACACCTCCCATCCCGCCCCCCACACACTCCACCCACCTTGTAACTGATAAATTTCACTTTGCTTTCTATTTACTTTGGTTACATTCAATATTTCAACACAAACCTCACCATTATTGTTAGGAGTACCCCACTAGAGTCAGACCTGTTGTGAAGAGAAATGAGGTTTTGGATTTCTGTACTTTCACAATTAAGTCCAGGGAGATTTCTTCCGGATATTGGATCATTGCAAGCTTGTAAACCCCATCTGTGGTCGTCATAATATGGCGGTCCCCACGCCCTTCATCCCCGGTAAGGGAGAGGTGAGAGAGAGAAATACCTTTCCCCTCCTGGGTGGGCTTGGGGTCGTGGCTTAGTTCTCTGGCTGGAGACATTCTGCAAGGAGCTGCCCATGTCGAAAGTGGTTTAGCTGGGTCTGGATTCACACTCATGCAGCTGAGGAGAGGCCGCACATGCGTGCGGCCCCCGGGATCACATCCCGGTGGCGGCAGGAGGGGCCGGTGCCTCCCAAAACAAATTGTATTTCTTAAAGCAAAAGAAAAAATGCCCAATATTTATCGATCTTTCATTCTTTTTTTCAATGTGATGGTGGATATTGATAATTCTAACAATAAATTCTGAGGTACATAGTAACCAGATTGTATGTTTAGTCGCACATAGCAGGAAACTCTCTGGTTGAAGGTATTCTCAATTATACACAGTAACTATTGGACTCAGAATTTCAGATTTGTCCTTTTTGCTGTTGGGGTCAGAGTCATATTCAGGAAGTCATTTTTTGAGCATTGCTGAAATTTTTAGGTTATGATTATCCCTACTTAAATGATCATAACAGACAAGTTTTTTGGGAGACATTTTTGCATAATAAGTGGTTTGGCACTCTTCTAAAAGCATGAGAAGAATTATGAGACCTGTACCAAGAAAGCCAAAGGTCAATGAAGATCCTTTTTCTAAAACGAATGGACAGAATGATCATTTTAAAATCTCTCTCCTTTTCAATTTTTTTCTTTATTCCACATAGTTTTTTTTTCATTAAGCAATTGCTAATTGGGCATCAATAGTAGAACAGACATTGTAAAACAATTTTAAAAATTTCCATCCTCCAAGAATTTCAGGTAATTGAAATTCTAACAAATATTTCACTTATCATCATAGTTTTATTGTCTGCTACTAACTCCCTTCTAATTTTGGCTTGAGAGTTACTTACTCAGTAAATATTCAGCTAAATATGTTACATATATTAGTTTCATTAAATATTTGCAACAACTCATGAGACACATATGGAAACTCAAAATAATTGGTTTTGGGCCAATCAGACAATATTCTCATAGTTAAAGAGCTAAAGTTTGATGAATAAATAAAACTAAGCATTAAGTAAGCACTGAATTCATGTTTTAGAGTATAATAGTTTTATATATAGTACAGTAGTTTTATGTTGTTTATACATATGAGAAAGGAGAGGAAGAGATAATCCTATATAAAAAAGAAGAAATTATACTTTGTAAATTGAGAGGCTGGCGATTCCATAAAAGAAATGCATGGAGATTTGAACTTTTAAACTTTATTGTAGACTAATTACATATCTAATAGCTGCTTTGAAGACAATGTATTGGAATAACATATTCTTGATGAATCAAACCCTAGGATTTCTGTGATGCTCACTCTGCCTTGCAGTACAGCATATAAGCATTTCTTTACTCAGTAGACAAGTTTCGCAATACATCCAAAATAAATAAATCTACAGAATAACATCTCAAGCCTCATTAATTCTTATAAAAAAGTTTGAAATAAGCAAGTATATTTTAACTTGCTTATCTAGGAAACATTTTTGTAATTTATTAGGTATTTATGATTTATTTTATGAAATCTATTTGTCATAGTGGACCTTACATACTGCATTTTAATTTAGTGGTTATTAATAAGTAATTGGCTATTTGATCTTATAATATTACCTATAATCTTATTATTTATCGTTCACATTCAAAATAATCTGTCATGTTTATCGCAGTTAAAAAAATTGTGGATCAAATTTTAACTAATAGCTATGATCCTGAAAATAAAGGCTTTTTTTTTTTAACAAGACCTAGACACATAATAAAATATCTGCTAGATTCTGAGTGTCCATCAGTGCAATCATACTAATGGCAAGTCACATTTACTTTGATCCATTTTATTATCAACTCTTTTACCAGTGATGGACAATAACGCAGAGTAATGATGACAAGGCAGTTAATAAGTTGCTAGTACTTGACATTATCATTTTCCTTTCTTCTACTAACCCTCTGATCTTCAATGAGAACGTGCACTATTTTAAAATCATAATTTCTACAGTAGATTAGCATATATATATGCTAATATACATTATATGCTGTGTATATGTGTATAGCACATTCAATGAACATTTCAATTTTTTTAGGGCTTAGAAAAAATTGTTTGTGAGGCTCATGTGGGATTAGAAGATATATTTGTTAGAGGAAAACAAAAAGAATAAAGAAGGTTGCCTTGCATACGTATAAATAGACCTTTAGATATAATACCTAAAAGATTATTCTACTAGCAGTCATATTGGGATTAAATGGAAAGTACTGTTTAAATTTTGATAGAAATAAAATCATTTTTGCTGTTTTTATGCAATCTAAAAGAAAACAAAAGCCTGTTATAAGAGAAAAAATAAATTATAGAAGATTTTTAAAGCTATAGTAATAAAGCCATTTAAATATAAGGCATAGGACCATGGTAAGGCCTGTGCCTTGTATGAGGCTGACCTGGATTGAACATCACTACCACATATTGTGTCTGAGAATCCTAGAAGTAATCCCTGAGCACATTGCCAGGAGTAAGCAATGGACACTGCTGATATGGCCCCACAATGAAGGAGAAGATTAAAGAAGAGTGAAGGAAAAGGAGGAGGGATAGGAGGAGGAGGAGGAGGAGGAGGATAGAGTGGAGGAGGAGGAGGAGGATAGAGTGGAGGAGGAGGAGGAGGATGAAGAGGAGCAAGAGGGGAGGAGGAGGGGGGGAGGGAGGAGGAGGAGAAATTTGAGGAGAAGGAGGAGGAGGGGGAGGAGGAGGAGATGACTTTCTATAAAGACACTGTTAAACTTTAAAAAAGCAAACAAGAAAGAGACAAAGGATAACACTGACAAATCATTTCAAATCATAAAATAATGTTATATAAGAAATCAATTTCTGCATAATAAAATCCATTTCCGCATAATAATTCACAAGTTTCAGTAGCATAAACAGTATGAGTAATCAGGCATTGTGAGAATTTCAGGAGTTCCTTATCCAAATGTTCTAGCTTAGGGTTTGTCACCAGACTGGTCAGATCGTGTCTGTGCCTCAGACCAACGGTCTCTGTTTATGTGCTTGGTGCCTAGGCTGTCAAATATATGTGTGATGACTAGAACAACTGTGATTCACAGCATCATTTTCTTCCTAGCAACACAGTCTTTCCAGCCAGTAACATCAAAGTAGCAAAAGGAACTGGCACCAAGTCACACAATGGTCAGAGAGAACGGGAGCCTTTGTAAGGATTCATGGGTCGGATTTACAGAACCGAGCTCTTAGGGAAGGACAATAGATCCCATATAAGTGGAATACCTCGAATAAACATTCTGCAGCAGGACAGTACCTCAGAGAGGATAAATAAAAGAAATAATGTACTCAAGTAAGCAAAACATACAGATAAGAATTCCACAACCTATCAGTATATAAAGGAACAGTCAATATTACCTGTATCACAGATAGACACTACTTTTTTTTTATCAAATGAAGTAATTTTAAAATTCCCAGTAGCCAATCTGACAGCATCAAAAGTGAATTTTTTTTCTTTAAACTGTAAATTTGATATAAGATCACATTAGAGAAAACTGCAATATCAAGTTAATTGTGAATTAACTGTAAGTCTATTCTGTCATTATAGAAACTTCACATGTTAAAGAATAGCTCTACAATCATTCCATTAAAACTAGATAAGAATGCTTGCAGTATTTTTTTTTTAATTTTAACATAGTAAACCAAATTTGTTTCTATTTTAGGGTATTAGTTATATACAGTAAATCCATACCATAGAATGCCATGACCATAAAAGTATTATGAAATTGATACTAAAAAGGGAGGCGAATCCATAATATGATGAAAGTAGCAAAAGTTACAAAACAGAATTTATGGTGTATAATCATTATTTTTAAGAATTTCTGGAAATAAATGCATTAATTTAACCTGAACAGTTATTAAACATAAATCATTGTCATTACTTAAATTTACATTTTTGAAGAAAACCATGCCTATTTTTAAACATCAATGACCAACTTAATGACTTACATTTAACAAAACTATAAAGAATTCAGAAGTTAAAATTAGCAGTCTAGACATTAGTAGTGTGAGCTTTTAAAAAATGTTCAGTATTTTATTTTTTGATTAAAAATTTAAAAATGAGAATTGAAAAAATGTTTGAATGTTCAATTTTTAGATTCACTGACAAACCATAACAGGGTTTTTTTGTTTGTTTGCTTTGGGTTACATCTGGCAAAGCTCAGGAGTTCCTCCGGAGTCTGCACTCAAGAATTTATCCTAGCAATGTTCGAGGGAACATATGGGATGCTCCAGATAAAACCCGGGTCAGTCACCTCAAGGGAACCGTCCTCTCCACTGTACTGTTACTCAACCCCACAAATCCATATAGTTTTATTCAACGTTATTTTGCAATCCTGTATTTAAAATTTCATTTCAGTTCAATATTGCAATTTTTTTTTTTACTTTTTGGGTCATATCTGGCCATGCACAGGGGTTACTCCTGGCTCTGCACTCAGGAATTACTCCTGGCAGTGCTCAGGGGACCATATGGGATGCTGGGAATCGAACTAGGTTCGGCCGCGTGCAAGGCAAAAGCCCTAGCTGCTGTGCTATCGCTCCAGCCCCTCAACATTGCAATTTTTTAGGTGTTCGCTATCAGCAGTAACAGAGTTTCAGACAGAAATATGTTATGTCTTCTCTCTGGTATGGACTTAACAGAATTACATAAAAGAAATAACAGTTCTTTAAAGTTACACCTCTGCAATTGAACATAATCATCTCAGTTCTCACTAAGTGACATGCTTATTAACAGTAAACATTTTTGCTTTAGTTCAGAAAACTAACAGGAAAAAAATTTCATATTATACAGCAAGTACAAAGAATACTGGCTAAGGTAGGTGAGATTCTTTATTACGAAGAGATATGAAGATATCACAGAAAGAGAATATAATCTCTTTAAAGTTTCCAACTCTTATCCTTCATGTTTCTGTTTATGAGAATGTGGTTACCAGAGGGAAAGGAGGAGTGAGAAAGAAATGCGTAGAAGAGGTGCCTCCCACCATAGGATAGCACTGAAATTTTGGTAAAGTGTGTGTTCATAGACAGAGTTGTTAAGCTAAAAATAAATTAATTCTTATTATTGACCATAGATAGGGGTTTTATTAAGCAGAAGATAAACTTAACTTGAAAATATGGGACTGAGGCGATAATACAGATGTTAGGTCCCATGCCTTTCATGAGAACATCGGTTTTGATCTCTGACTCTGTTTGGTCTCCTGCTAACACGTTGTCCTGCTGGAAGTGGCACTCAGATCCCGCAAAATTATAATTTAAATTCAGAGATGACAGACATTGTCATTTTAAACAGAAAATAGAGCAAATGCTTTAAGAGAGGGAAAAAATTTACATATGTATTAAGTGGCAACTGACATTTTTATAGATGCTATTGGAGGTAATAAATTATCTGTGAGACAATGTTCATAAAAATAGACTCCAATCTTCTGCTTGGCAACTATAAACATAAAATATCTGATAATTGTATGCTTTATTCTGAAACAGCTACTTAATGTCAAAGATACCAATAATATATGTAGAATGTAGAATTTTATCATGCTGCATGAATAGGAGAAATTATTTTCATCCTATCTTTTAAAAAGACTTTGCTTTTACATTTGAGAAAATATCAATTAGTAATGCCCAAATCTCCCTTTGTATGTAATATGGAGCTTTGTTATTTATATATGTATATGGTAACTAAATTTGTTTACTTAGTTTTGGGAACCATACACGACAGTGCTCGTAGCTTAGCCCTAGCTCTGTGCTCAGGGATCACTCCACAGATGTGGCACAGGGTCTTCACTGCGATGCAAGGGCCCTAGCCACTGTACTGCTTGTCCAGTCCCTAAGTGCAGATGGACTCTTTATACTTATACAGAAATTTACCTCTCTATTTCTGCAATCTGGAGGTATTCATTCTGTTAGGAAAATTTTATTATCTATGAAAAGCCCAAGATACTTCTAAGATGCATAACTTTGTGAGGTTGACAATATTTAACAGTATCAAACGATTACCTCTAGGTAAACTAGTTGAATTCTTGTAGGGTAATCTCAGTACTGCCAGTGATATCCATCTTTGACACTTATATGCATCTCTGTCTCTGTCTCTCTATTTCTGTCTCTCTGTCTCTGTCTCTGTATCTGTCTCTCTCATTCTCTCCCTCTCACTCTTTATTGTTGGGGTAGGGGTTTGTGTCACACATTTAGCAGTATCAGAGGCTAGTTGTAGCTTCCAGCCCAAGGCCTCTCCCTGGCTATGTTCAGGACCAAATGTCATGTCAGGGAAAAACTTGTGATGACCACATGCAAGGCATGTGCCTTTTTCCCTGTACTGTCTTTCTGGGCCCCAAAGCATTTTCCATTTGAAAGAACGCTTCAATTCCAGAACTTTAAGTCTACTTTGCAAACAACTTCTGTCTAGTTAAAATATGTCTAATGAGCTTTACAAACTTTCAATTACTTGATTAACATCTGTATGAAAATCACCTGGATTTTCCCACTGGTACTTCAAATCAATACACTCAGAATTTTGTCTTTCCCAAGAGATATCATTTTACCATTTTAAATTCATCTTGGTAAAAAATTGTTCTTGTAGTTAAATCTGTGCAATCATCCAAGACAGACAAAGGCACATATTCCCTGTAGATTTCTTTTGTCTTTATAATAATAAATAAATAAATAAATACATAAATAAATAAATTCTCCTTAATCTAATGAAGGTATAGCTGAGAGTTAAGTATGAAACTTTTACCATTTTTGAATTAGAGGTATTTGTGTATTTGTCCATCCCTCCCAGAGAGCCCCGAAAGCTACTGAGAGTATCCCACCCTCACAGCAGAGCCTGGCAAGCTATCTGTGGTGTATTTGATATGCCAAAAACAGTAACAACACGTCTCACAGTGGAGACGGTACTTGTGCCTGCTCGAGCAAATTGATGAACAACAGGATGACAGTGCGACAGTGCAGTGCTACAGTCACAGGATTATAGTTAGGGACTTGTTGTTTTATATTGTCATAAACTTAAGGACTTCACATTTGTAATGTAGATTTTAAAACATTATATATATGCATATTTAGAGTTACACACATATATGTAATAGCTATTGTAACTTATAGAAAAATAACTGGACCTATATTAAATTACATGTCTAGAAATTAGGATGAGATGAGGGCACACTTGTTTACTATTAATATCCCACTAATTTTAGAGATTTAAAAATTATATTGCCTTTGCACTTCCAAATTAAATGCCATTTAAAAATATAGACTTCATGCATACTTTCCATTTTAACCATTAATATGTTCTTGTTTAGATATTCCTAATTACCAACTCTATGTGAAATACTTTTATGATTGTATTAAAGTACTATCGGCTCATAATCACTATCCTTTTATATGCAGAAAAATATTGCGCATATCCAAATATTTTCACAAAGTGGCCTAAATATTCCAATTTGAACACAGAATATAGAATATTATATTTGTTTAATAAAATATTATGACCCTAAATTGTCATTATAGAACAAATATATATATATGTGAATGTTGAAATGTATATGTACCATATACAAGCATACATGTGAAAACTGAAGATAATACCAGCTTTGCTTTTTGTTTTATTTTTTTTTCTTTTTTGGTCACACCCAGCGATGCACAGGGGTTACTCCTGGCTTTGCACTCAGGAATTACTCCTGGCAGTGCTCAGAGGACCATAAGGGATGCTTGGAATCAAACCTGGATCGGCTGTGTGCAAGGCAAATGCCCTACCTGCTGTGCTATTACTCTAGCCCCCAGCTTTGCTTTTTGATCTTTTATTCATTTGCTTGTTGGAAGAGAGGGTTGTCAATCCTAGCTGTGCTCAGGACTTACTCCAGAATCTGTGCTGAGGAATCAGTCCTGGTGGGGCACAAGGGAACATATGTGTCCCTGAAGGCATAATGGAGATGACCTTTGAAAACCTGTTCACTTCTACACATATTCCCTAAAGGCCTTCTTCTGGGAAGACTGAATCAATGAGGAAGAGAAAATATTTAATTGTCTTACCTTGCCTTTTTATCAAAACTATTTAAGCTGTTCTTCCCTTCTCTGTGTAAGCTAAGCTGTTTAAATATGGCATCAAAGATCATCTATGTGGGCAACACAACTTTGTTGGGTTTCTCCATATGTGCAGATGTGCACACGTTATTAACAACGTTCTCATTAGTCTTTATTTCTGCTCCTATCAATGTGCCTCACGCTTGCTTGATTATTTGTCCACCCTACTAGCAAACCAGAGGGATGATTTCCCAGCTCTTTGACATTTACAAATAAACCTACACCAAGATAATTGCTCCCAAATTACATTTTTCTAGGCTATGAAAGGTTGAGCAGTTACTGCTGTTTCCAGTTAGGAAATGGACAAAAAATTAAGTACTGAACAAGATACTCTTCACAGCAACTGGAGTTTCACTTTTCATAATCTAAACAGTTCTTTTAAAAGCTTCTGAAAGCAAGGTGACAGGTACTAGAAGAGAACTATTCTGGGTACAATGAGAAAAGACTACCTTACCTTTTGGGGAAGCTGGTTCCCACTGATAGGAATATTTTTACATTACTTACAGGAGTGAAGAAGGCGATATTCTAGGAATAGTGACCCTAAAGATATTGTTATGCAGAGTCCTAGAAGCTATAACCAAGAAGTATAGACTCTTTTTTTTTCTTTTTTGTGCCACACCTGGCGATGCACAGGGGTTACTCCTGGATCTGCACTCAGAAATTACTCCAGGCGGTGCTCAGGGGACCATATGGGATGATGGGAATTGATCCCAGGTCGGCCACATGCAAGGCAAATGCCCTACCCATTGTGCTATCACTTCAGCACCAAAGTATAGACACTTTTCTGAACACCAAATACATATTTATGTTCGAGAAGGAAATACACATTTATGTGATCATATGCTCTTAAGGGGCAAAGATTAAGGAGAGAGTTCTGGTTTTCTCTTTAGTTCTTTTCTCCTTCCTGCACTTATGAGCTGATTAATATCCACTGTAGACTTTTTTGAGAATAAGCTAGTTATGAAGCAGGTGGGCAACTCAGAGATGCTTTAAGTGAGAAACAAATGACCTATGACTATTTCTTCAAGACAAAAACAGTAGAAAAAAAAACGGGATGTTTCTGAGTATTATTGCTGAAAAGAAATTTTTTTGTCAAAAATATATATTGTCTTTTTGTATCTAAAACACAGTCTCTAGGACTGTGTGCTTTTTTCTGATCTTCATTTTCCTCTTTTGTTTCCACTTCTCACAGCTGGAGCTCCCTTGTGACACAGTTAAGTCCCTTCCTGCCCACCTTCTTTCAAATGTCTCTACTGTGACTTACTGGAAATAGGTTCCCAATCGTTTTTTAATTGCCATGCATGGGAAATGTTTTTTCGACAGCACAGCTGGCTCCAGGATATATCTCTGGTGTTGGAGCAACTATTTTCTAATTGCTTCCCTACCTTTCCAATTAAATTGCAAAGAACCCAGCTGGGGGCAAACTCTTCAAATGGATAACCAGCCCTACTATGTCAGCTCCTAGTTGCTCTGATGTGATAATCAGGATTGAGGAGGTGTTCTCTCTGATGAAGGGTCTTCGGTAGCATGGAGAACAAAAAGACCTCAGTATGAAAAATGGTGGGGGTGGGTATCTGATCCAGGTTTCAAGCTCATTTTAAGAAAAAACAGAAACACCAAGACCTCATGTATTCTTTAATATATGCCTAACATTTTCGCACTGATTTACATCAGTTATTCTTGGTTCCGTATCTCTAATCCTAAATGGAAAAGCCCTTCCTACTATTCAGGTATCTTTTTTCTTTATATAACACACCTTTTTCTCTCAATAGTTCTCTATATATGTGTTCATTATTTTAGTATGTAGCATTAGAGAATATGTGTACATGGATGCATCTGCATTTATATATGTATGTGTACATACATATGTCTATATAGATATATGAGTACATCATCTCAAATAAATATTTTTTCTTCTCAGAAGAAATCAAATGTCTATCTCATTTAAAGAAGCTAAACCCATTCCAATAAATCCTTAAAAATATTTCTTTCATTTATAAAACGCAACATCACTGGAGTCGTATTAAAATAGAAACAAGGAGATCCGGAGTGGCCACACACGAAACAGCTCCTCTGCTCCTAAAAGACTATGATCCTGGAGGCTTACTAACAACTTTTGGCCCCCAGTGGCTTCTTACATAAATGCATCTAGACTGTGAACTGAGCTACAACCCCATGCCGCCCCAAGAGGGGAAAGATTTTTCTCTCTCTCGGACTTTTCTTTCGGTGACTTCTGGCAGAAATCTCTCTGGACTTAATTACTAAAATATATGAAATCCAAAACCTCGTGGCTGCTGTTGCGGCTGCGTGAGCTCATATAGTCTTCATTCTCAGCAATGGAAAACAAACTATCAAATGATGCCTTTTCAGCAGGTTTGATTGTTGGGGGGAAATTCCAAATAATAATAGTGAGTTTTCTATTGAAATATTGAATGTAATCAAAGTATAGAGAGAATAAAGTGAACAACATTAGCTACACAGGTGGGGGGAGGGGTAATAATATGGTTCTTGGTGGTGGAACATGGGCACTGGTGAAGGGATGAAGGTTTGATCATTGTATGATTGCGACGTAAACCTGAAATCTTTGTAACTTTCTTCATGGTGATTCAACAACAAAATAAAAAAAATTAAAATTAAAAAAATAATAGAAACAAGAACTGTAGAGAAAGTGCAAGGGCTCAGCACATAGCCTGCATGTGAAGGCTTGGGATCCATTTCTTGTTTTCAGGGTATTGAAGAACATGGCTTGGACTGACTGCTGAGCACAGAGAATAGAGTCTGAGCACCCTTGGGTTTGGTTGCTGAATGGAAGAGGCACCTTATAAAATTCAGTTGAATTACTCTATGTCAAACTATAACATTCTAAGATGACAAACATTATGAGATCTTGTGTTTAAAATGATAATTAAAGAGAAATTCTATCACCTTTACTAACTCTCTCTGACAGTACTTTTATTAATAATCACTGTCTCTGTCACTGTCATGTCTCTCCATCTCCTGAGCATCATCTCATCCTTCTTTTTTACAGCATTCGAAACCTTTGACTTGGCTCTCTCCTTGAGCCATTATTGGCTTTTCATCCTGAACCTCTGTTCCTCAAATTACCATTTTCTCTTCATCAAACAGAAACACTTTAACATACTCTTAATCTTGTAGCTATCTCTTTACTGGCTAACAAAATTTTATTTAAAGACAAATAGAAAGAAAATATATATTGGCTTTTACTGCTTTCATTTTGGTCTGGTGAATTAAATGTTGAATGAAACTCTTAAGGTGGCTTACAAATGATAAATCATTCATAAGTAGAATCTCAACAGATAATTACAAATTCAACTCGGTATTATTTTTATTAAAGTGATTTTGAAGGCTAATTTTCATGACATTTAAAAATGATACACAGAAATTCTGTATAAATGAGACTGAGAATGTGAGAAAACTGTGTATACTTGCATAATCATCAAAGTCTAGGAGCCAAGATATTTTTTTTGGTGAGAAGTAAACTAGTTTTCTTATTCTGGTGGAAATAAGAAAGGATCATTACCTACCACTCCTCCAAAGGATTAAAGACCTACTCCTGGTATATTGTTTCTCCTTATGTTATGTAACCCTAACTAGCTTTGTATTAAAATATCAGGGTATTTTTTTGTTTGAAAATAATAATCATGTCAATGTTAGTGTACAAACCAACTTATAGAACTTTTCTGAGTTTCAATGTTACAACAATGTAGAAATTTAAGAATTTAATAAACTGTTCACTCATTAAAAATGAGTTCATGCTTAAAATTATTTTGTGATTATTAAAGTATTTAACAACAGATATTCTTTCTTTTTTTTTTCTTTTGTGTGTGTGACTTTTGGCCCACACCAGCAGTGGTAGGAATTACTCCTAGTTCTTCACTCAGGAATTTGATTTGGCACTACTTGGGGGACTAAATGGAGGCCAGGGATTGAACTCAAATGTGTAAACACAAAAAAGGGGCATAGGGCAGTGGCGCTCTATCTCTATCCAGATGCCTGCATTCGATAGTCCTGAGCCACTTCCCCCATCCTGGGGAGGTTGATGGCGATGATGAGGCAGGTGAATGAAGGAATGGGAGCCAGGCTGGTTGGTCTCAGTTACAGTTTATTCCATTCCCATCTCCATTCTCCTCTGATTCTCCTCCTGCTTCTTCCTCCCCCATGCTACTCCATTCTCCTTCTTGCTCTGGATCTGGATTGGGATCTAGCTTCTCCGGATCTCCCACCCCCCGCCCACTCTTACAGGCTAGTTAAATCCCCAAGCATGAGGTCTTGGGGCTTACACATAGGTATGGTCACAATCAATAGGGTTAAAGTTCTTTCCCTCAGGGTATGCTTCTTCTAGGACAGATTCTCTTTCAGCAGGACACCCACCCAAGAGCGGAATCCCATGGGTGTGTTTCTCCTCTCCTTGTCCAACTAACATATAAGCATTCATAATATTAATCATTTTGTATGGACACATCCAGAGATGCATTAATCTTATAGAATTGCTCTCCTGGGGTCACCTCAATCTCAGACTACAGTGCTCAGGCCAGATTAGTCTTTCCTATCCCTAGCAGGGTACTAGTCTCATCGTTGCTTTTGGATTATGACAGCATTTGTTCATGATCAAGCTCTTAACTTATAGATAAGAATCGTGGTGCTTTGGCCTGGCCCATATCGATGCCAGGGTAGCTCACACCTTGTCCTGGGTTCTTTCAGTCCCTTGTTGGGACCCTGCTTTTGGGATGCTAGGAACTAAGAGCAACTCTGGGTTAAGTCAAAAAAGCAGATGCCCAGGAGTGAATAATATTCAGAGCCGATTAAATCCCAAGTTACAAAAGCATAATTTAACTGTCTTTCTTTGTCCATACAAAAAGGACATTGTTTTAAACTAAACTATTCAAAAGACATAAAGAGAGGAGAAAGATAAGATTTCACTCATACATATAGAAACATAGATTTCTGAGGAATCTGACTTTACACGTTAACAGAGTCTGATTAGGGGGAAAAGGTGATAGACCGGTTGGGGAAGAAAGCATGGAGAGGACCTTACAGATAAATGCAGTGGAATGGAAGTGCCTTGGGAGCACAATGATAAACCTAAGCTTCCTGTGGCAAGGGGAACAGGACATACCAATGTTGTCTTAAAATTACCAGATGAACCTAACTCTTTGTGGCAAGGAAGAAAGGACCAACCAATGATATCTTACACCCAAGTTAGTGGACCATGTTCAAGGCAAACATCCCAACCACTGTACTATCTCTCTGGCCCATCTTTTATTTCTTCCTTTTCTTCTTCTTCTTTTTCTATATATTTAGTTTCCAAACATTTTTCAACTAATGTCAAGAAATTTATACACATACAAAAGTCAAGTCTTTGTTTCAACACTTTCTAAAGTTCAATAATTCTATTACTATCTTATATAATATCAAAACCAATTTAAAAAACCTACAATTACATAAAGAGTATAAATCAAGTTGTAGATTGGAATATCTGCAAAGGTTAGTTTAAATTGACATTCTAACATTTATGAGTGCTAGAGAGGTTAAAAAGTGTGCCTTATGATTTAAATCCAGTTCTGCAATGCCTTGATAAAATATTCTAATTGATACACAGTTTTAAAGCATTCTAGAATCGTCAGGCATAGGTGCTATTTATTTTCAATATAATAATCATAAGGATATATACCTTAATGTGAATCTAATATCACTATGGTAGGTAAGATTATTATCCAAATTTAGTAAATTCAGCTTTTCTAGATGAAGTATACGGTAAGGAATACTGAACTTGATTTTAAATAGAATAGAAATATGTTAATGGAATAGGACTACATATTAATAATAGCAAGTCAAATTTTTATTTCATATTTGTCTTGGGAGGTTCTCCAATCAGGAACTCAGGATCCTCCTGGAAGTGCTCAGGGGACCATGGGAACCAAACCCAGACTTCAGACATGCAAATCTCATATTCCATCCCTTTGAGTCATCTCTCTAGAAAGATGCTCTGTTTTGAGAGTAGTTACCATGCCTCACTCTGCATTATGTATATAGATACATCTGTGTACATGTAGTATTTTATGAAGAATGATATACATATGACAAAATATACATATATTCCCAGAGAAATAGCTAGACTATTTTATTTATCTCAGTAACAGTATTAATGTCATTAGGAATATGTGTCCTCAAACAATTTTTTTATTAGTTAGTGTCATATAAAATGAGAAAAACATAGAAAAAGAGAGTTTTTTTTTCAATCACTCATAAAGGTTTCTCCTACCATTTATCATTTGCTAAGAAGAATGTGATTTCTGTCTATAATGAAGATTTAGGGTTGTTTCCTGAAGTAACCTATTATTGTTGTTGTTTTGTTTTGTTTTTACCCTGTGGGACTCACTGAAGCACAAGTAACTTATTTTGTCCTCTAGTTCAGAATATATTTTATATATTTGTCTCATTTACTTTAGAATTTACAACCATGTAATAAACTTTGGTAATTTCTCTTTAAATCAGTCTTGTATTAATTTGATTGCTCATTCAGTCAATATACAACTGACAGGAGGCATATTTCCTCTGGGGAATTTTCTTGCTATTCTTACCCTTATAAATATAAAATGTTCATGGTTATTATACCTTATCATGAAAAAAATCATTACCAATCCTAAACTTTAATAATAGAATAAATAAAATATATGTGTGCAATAATTGTTAAGTATCACATTATTTATTAAAATTTACTGAGGTAGGGTAAGCATCTTGAATTCCTTCTATTATGTCATTTCAACATATGGTACATAATTTTTTTCTTTTTGGGTCACACTGGGCAATGAACAGGGGTTACTCTTGGCTCATGCACTCAAGAATTACTTCTGATGGTGCTTGGGGGACCATTTGGGATGCTGCGAATCAAACCGGGGTCTGCCACGTGCAAGGCAAACGCTCTATCCGCTGTGCTATGACTCCAGCCCTATATGATACATACCTGATTTATAAAACTGCTAAAAAATTCTGTTTCTCTTTCTTCATTGAATCTTATAATAATACTATAACAATTACGAGCATTAATTTTTAACACATCCCATTAAGGATAGAAAGTGAATGCTCACCATAAAAAGGAGTTTAGAAATGGAAATATAGGAATCTTTGTGGGGCATTTTTGTGCCATCCAGTTGTGACAGGGCTTGTGCTGAGGACACTGGGCTACAAACTGCCATTTGAAAAGTCAGTAAGAAAAATGGGATTTTCTTTTTACAAGATGTGTGAGAAGGTTGCAGAAAATACAGACAGACTATAACTGCCAATGAAGTCTACACTGTAATATAAATCTTTTCACTATAGTGTCTTGACCGTTTGATACATATTCTATTTCCTCTGAATATTTTTTTAGTAATTTTTTTAGTAAATCCTTGGTTCAAGAGTAGGGTAAACAGAAAACTCCAAAACTATTAAGTAAAACATGGACAATTCAAAGACCATCAAATAAGACATACAATTCAATAATTTTGATCTGTTCTCTTTCTTAGCCTTCTGTGAACATTAGTCTTGAGGGCATCACCTTAATTGAAAGGAGTGGCTTTTGTTAATGGTTAGTGTTATTATGCAAATAGTATGCAAATATTCTGTTATGCAAAGGAAGTTTTAGAAGTAATATAGAATCATGTAGATTATAAGTGACAAAAATGGTAAACATTTTGTTTTTTCTTATTTCTGAGTCATGTATTCACAATCTGTTTTACATGAATTCTCTAGGCTTTAGTTTCTTTTTGTTTTTTGTTTTAGTTTTGCTTTGTAGGCCGCACCCAGTGGTGCTCAAGCCTTGCTCTTGATGTCTGCACTCAGGGATCAAATACGGTGGCCACGGGCAAGACCAGCACTGAAACACCACTTGAGCATTGTCCTGGCTTCTTTTACTAGGAATTGCAACCTTCACATATTAAGTGTGAAGATTGCAAATTTTTGTTTCAAAATATATTTATATTTATGATCTATTATCAATAAATATACATTTTTATATACCCATGGACTGTAAAAACATCTTAGGCAAAATAGTGACATAGGTGGAAAAGCTTAAAAAGCTCTGCTATGGGCAGAATAATGGGGTATATGTTCATGGATGTAGAGGAGTAAAATACAAGGGAAACAGAGGCTGGACAAAGTGTAACACCCACCTAACTTTGAACCTTAAAGCAAGCCAGAACGAATTTTTAGAAAATTATAACTAGGATACTATATATATTTATATACAGATATATATACAAGTACATACATTTATCTGCGTTTGTATATAATGTATCTATAAACACATTCATACATAATATATACACATGCATATAAATACATACATGCATCCATATATATGTATTATGTATGTAATTTGGTATGTGGAACTACAAAGTCAGGCCATGAAGCTAAATTGAGTCAGAATGCCACCTTTACTAATCTATAGCATGAGCAAAGTACATAGTTACATAGAATCAGTGCTCTTAACTATGTTTTTGGTTGGAAAATTGAGAGCAGTAATATCTAACTGAAATAAGTATCATAAGAAATAAGTAGAGCAATGTGTTCTATGAGCTTAAAACTGTATGGCAATGAGTGCTTTGCAATGACTAAGAAAATAAAAAATATATATAAATAAATAGCTAGAAAGTCTGTGATGAAAAATTGCAAGTGAACTTAGCTTTGCAATCAATATATGCTACAAGCTAAATGAGTGCTAGTTAAAGCAATAGTAGAAACTAAACAGAATTCAATTATCCCAGTTTTCAGTATCTAGGACATAGTCTCAATGAGAAACAGAAATATATCAGCAGAATTAGACCAAAAAAAAAAAAAGAGAAAAGACCAGTATTCGTGCTAGAAATTTTCAGTCTATCCAGAGTTGTTCTGTTCCAGCTATCAGTCTAAAAATAATGGCATACTCTTATTTAACTATTTCTGTGATTTGTTTCAAAATATTACTGAAGGGTATTTCAGAGGGAAGCAAATAATGGAAGAACCAGAACAAATAAATTATCCCTCAATAAGATAGTTGTGTAAGTTCGGTGGTTAGAATACCATTTTCTTTTATTTGTAAAATACTAACAATATTTAGCATTTGATTTTGTCATCAGAATAAATTTTTTGAGGAAATAAAATATATGAAACTATAAAATATGAGTTAATCTTCAAAAAGATGGAGATAATGTCTGAGCATGGCACATTTTTTATGTGTGAGTCAGGGAAGTACACTTGGTCATGTTTGGGGGATCATGAAGTATTGGGGATCAAACCCAGGAAGCTTACATGCAAGACATGCATATCAGTTCTTTGACCATCTTTTTGGCCCTCCTCCATGTTACATTTTTTTTAATTGAAACTATTAAGCATAGTATCTCTGGGGGGATAGCACAGCAGGTAGGGCATCTGCCTTACAAATGGCTGACCTGGGTTTGATTCCTCTGTCCCTGAGAGAGCCGGGCAAACTACTGAGAATATCCTGCCAACACAGCAGAGCCTGGCAAGATTCACGTGGAGTTTTCAATATGCCAAAAACAGTAACAATAGGTCTCACAATGGAGATGTTACTGGTGCCCGCTTGAGCAAATTGATGAACAATGCGGCGATAGTGCTACAGTTAAGGATATTATCTATAGTAGCAAATGACTGACATAGTACTTATGTAATTCCTTATTCCAGAATTTTATAAACTTTAATATATATGAGTATTACCTACAAGACTTTTGGAAATACAGATTGCTGTCTTACTTTCCTCTAAAATTTCTTATTCAGTATTTCTCGAGAGTACCAGTATTTAGTGTTCTAATAATGTGTTCGTAGGTGTTGCTGCAAACTTATATATTTATAACATATTCTCTCTCATCATGAATGTGACTTATATATTTATAACATATGCTCTCTCACATTATTAATCAGTGAGCATCATCGATTTAAAGTTATAACATATTCTTTTTGTTTTATTGTATTGTATAGTAGCACCTGCATGTTATATAATATAAATGACTGAAAATAAATGTGCATAATAATTTCTGGACTTCTTTTTGGTCATCTTCAGGTGAGGTTGCCTGTTCAAATTACCTGAGAAATTCATTCATTTAGACTGCAGTGTGACTGTAAGAACAATGGATGTAATATAAAATTTTATTATAGAAAAGCTAATATTGAATCATTTGTTGAAAGATGAGAGGAGCAAAGCGTCTTTTGTGTCAGGTAGTATCTTGGGGACAGGAGCCTTATTCAGTACAAGTAGTTCTGTCCCCTGCTTTCATTGATTCAGAAAATATATAACGTAAGAACACGAGTAAAAAATGAATAGAGTGCTCACCAGATATGAAAGTCAATTTACATGAAAGTCAGATTTAAAAACATGGATGTATGATCATAAGTATAATACTTCAGGTTTAAATGTAAAATTGAAAAGAAGGAATGGATGCAAACTTAATATAGAAGACAGAATAGCATGTTCTAACATCAGGGAACAGAAAACTCTAATTTGTTCTGATTTTTTTCATGAAAGAATATTTATGGATAAAATGTGCCCTCTCGAGCAAATTGATGACCAATGGGATGACAGTGACAGTGACACTGATGGATAAAAAGTTTTGTCAATAAAATATAAATTAAATCACAGTCATCCCATTGCTCATCGATTTGTTCGAGCGGGCACCAGTAATGTCTCTCAGTGAGAGACTTATTGTTACTGTTTTGGGCATGTCCAATACGCACGGGTAGCTTGCCAGACTCTGCCATGTAGGCTCGATACTCTCAGTAGCTTGCCGGGCTCTCCGAGAGGGGCGGGGGAATCGAACTTGGGTCAGCCGTGTGAAAGGTGAACGCCCAACCGCTGTACTATTGCTCCAGCCCCATAAATTAAATGTGTATATTATATATGTAGATATTGAGGTATATGTATTGGTATTATCTGTATGTATTGAAATTTTACTCATAAATGTTTATCTTTATAATATTTTGCTTAAACAAGAGCAGAATCCTTTTAGATTTTTTAAAATAAATGATGCTTATTATAATTACTAGGGTTCTGACTTAAAAAAATTCATTGTTAGGGGGCCAGAGATAGAACAGAGCTGATAAGTTTCATGCCTTACATGTAGGCAATCTAGGTTTGATCTTGAGCAGTGCATGTGTTTCCCAGATGCCGGTAGGAGTGCTCCCTGAACACAGAGTTAGGAGTAAACCCTGAGCACTGCCAGTGTGGTTCAAAGTGTACCCCCTACCTTCAAAAAAAGGTAATTATCAAACAGAAAAAGTTCATGCTTTTCAAGATACATGCATCAAAGAATCAACTGTCTTAAAGATGTCATTTTCTCTCTCACTCTATGCATCAGGATTCACCTTTTTCTGTTTTGTTTCCTCAAGGGCTAACCATGGCCTTTCCCAGCAGGAAGAAGAAAGCCCACCCACCAGGACCCCTCCAAATGCTGTAGATGAAATCTTGGGGCTGTTTACATTGACTATGCAAATTTAAGAAACCCAAAATGTCTCCTGTTGTTTAATCTCACAAGCCAATTTGTTTTCTCAGGCTGGTATTCTTAGCAGCAGGGAAGCTTCTTTCTTTCTTTCTTTTCTTTCCTTTTTTTTTTTTTTTGCTTGTCCCAAAACAAACAAAGAAATAAAAGACAAAAGAATAAGCAAAATATTTTGGTGTCTTCGATAACAGTATAGAAGAGGTAATTAAGGATCCATACAGTCCCTACCATCCTATTTGCAGTTCTAATGGAGAAGAAAATGTGCATAACAGGTACAACTTGGAACTGGACCATATGCATAACAGCCACTCACAAGCACACTTTGAAAAATTGGTAATGACAAAATGTATGTGAGTAAGCAATTTTCCCCCTCCTCCTTGACAATAGCACTTTCTTACAGCTATTTAAAAAACATCTGTTTCTAGAGGATTTAAAATATGAGTTGGAATTACAAACTCCTGCCACTGTTAAAACAAAAAAAGAAAGCAGTGTATTTTTATGTATTCAGGCTAAAAATGTCCCTCAGTTGAGCCATTTCTGAAGGAAGTGCCTTTAACACAGATCTTTCAGATTGGGGCACAAATAAAAATAAATATCTCTGACCTTTCTATCTGGAAGTGAATTGGAACTGATGCTAGGAACTAAAAGACTAACTTTAAATTCTAGCATTCTGTTCTGCAGTTAGCATAGACAGAGAAAGAGAGAGACAGAGAGACAGAGATGGAGACATAGAGACAGAGGAAGCATTTTGTTAATGAATAATACTAATATTGTGGCTTTTTCTATAGGATCCTTCATAATTGGTTTGGATCTAATTCTCCCTTTTTAAACATATTTTTAGTTTTTGTTTAATTAATTTTTTTAACAGTAACAGAATTTAGTGTTTTCTAAAAACATTTATGTACCGCTTTGATTCCCTATGCATTCTCATTATGATGTTTTCCTGTCCACTCTACCTATTCCTTATCATTACAAATATGATATTGGAGATTTTTTTTACAATTTTATATGCTCCCAATATTTCATCTTACCAGGCAAAAATGAAGCTGCCTTAGCTTGCCATATTATTTTATGATTTTCAAAAAATGTAACAATGAACTAGAAACTGCATAAGATTTTCCTAGGCCATAGCCATTCAAATGTACTCAAGTCCTCATACATTAAGCTAATCAAAAGATTATTTTATTTTGATAAAATGACTACCTAACTCTATTAATAATCAATAATTTATAACCAATATTTATAATCAATATCATATATTTACAACCAATAATTAGCTATACCCATTTGTTTACTTCAATTTATAGTACTACCTTCAGGTACTTTTTCAAAGGTTGGTTGGTTGTTCTCTATGAGACACAATGGAACTCAAGATGGAAGCAAATTGTTTCTTATTGCATGGCTAATCTTCCTTCTCTACTTCTCCCCTCTGTAATTTTTCTGTTTTAGCAAATGACCAGCTTTGTTGATTTCAGAAACAGCGCCTGGCACAGGTTGCCTTGGAGAGATAAAGTATGCCTTCACTGGACTAATTAATTATGTGCTTTGCAGTCAGGTTCTGCTTACAATTGTCTCCTACATCAGGGCACTTCAGCCCTAACTGAAAATTTAATCAAGCAGGAGCAATGTAGTTGCAGGGAGGTAATGTTTTAGATAAGAGTAAATAGAACTTAAGAAGAAGATAAACACACCATTCTAATTGAAAAATAAGGTGTCTTTATATGGTTGGAAGGGGGAAAAACGAACCAAAGAGAATAAAAGCACACTTGTGAGTTAATGTAGCATATCTATACAAGTACGGAGGGGAGAAGGAGAAGAGTTAATAAGCCTTTTTATACAAGAATCGCCTTGAAGCTTGAATTATTGTCCATAAACTGCTAGGAGAACATGCTCCTAGATTTCAGATCTACTTTATATATGTCAAGTATTCTGGAGATTCTAGATTGAACTGAACTTCTGTTGGGAAGGTGTCAGAATGTTTCCCACTCTTCGTGAATAAGTTTCTTGATTCTATCCTTTCTTTTGTAACTGATACTCAAGTGAGCCTTGTTTTGCATTAGGAGTAAAATATTGGGTTCCTAGACACGAAAGAAAGAGTAGCATTGTAACACTGTCGCCCCGTTGCTCATTGATTTATTCGAGCAGGCACCAATAACATCTCCATTGCAAAACTTGTTACTGTTTTTGGCATATTGAATATGCCATGGGTAGCTTGCCAGGCTCTGCCGTGTGGGAGGGATACTCTCAGTAGGTTGCTGGGTTCTTCGAGAGGGGCAGAGGAATAAAACCCAGGTCGGCCACAAGCAAGGCAAACACCCTACCTGCTGTGCTATCACTCCAGTCCATTAACCATTACACCACTGTTTATTGTTTAGAAATTCACCTGGTAAGTCCCTAAAGTGAAATCTAATCTCAGAACCTATGATTTCTATCTTTAGAAAAACTAAGCTCAGAAAACTGATCATTGTTCAGGAGGGCTGGAGAGGTAGCAAATGCAGTTAAGGCATGTAGCTTTGCATGTAGCTGACCCCAGTCAATCCCCAGCACCATAATGTGAGCACTGCTAGGAGTGCTCACTGAGCACAGTCAGGAGTTAGCCCTGAGCAGAGCCACATGTGACCCCAATAAAAAAATCATCATCGTTATTTTGTCTGCTACATTTTATTTTTATTAGAATTAACTACTTTTATGTGATTTTATCCCAAAGCCATCAAATTTCTTTTCACCTACTATCCAGATGATAGTTATTTTAACTTGTTATAATTAGAAGCTAATTATTGACTATATTAGCACATCTAAAATAGTTTTTTCAAGAATAAATTGCATAATCTAGTTATTATTTAATTATAATTTTAGAAATAAAATGTTTTTAAGAGATTAATTTCTAATAATTGCAATATGCTATGAAAAACCAAAAATGTACAGTTAACAATTCTTTGTTGATTTCTATGATATTCTTCATCAAATGCCTCTAGAGAAAAGCTTCAAAGATAATTCTTACACTTATATGAAAACTAACCTCTAACTCTGGAAACAATTTATTTGATGAAAACTCATCTAGGTTCCCATTAAGCATCTGGAGACATGCATGAGCAAAGATTTTTCTCTCCCTTGAGAAAATTCTGTTCCATATCATGGGTGACAATGGCTCATAGCACTCATTAGTTTGAATAAGTGGGGATAGAACAGAGAGCAGAAGCAAAAATAAGAGATTCAATCTAGATTCTTCCTCTTTTATCAACTTTAGGAATTTGAACAACTTTGTTAACCTCCCTTTGTCTCAGTTACCACAAGAAATTATTATCCTCTTTAAAACTGTCCTGTAAAATTTACATGTGGTTCTAAACAAATACGGTTTCATAATGTTCTGCTCTTTACATGGATGCCAATAGAAAAAGTTTAATTTCTTTAGGAGAGCTAGTTTTAAACTCAACTCAGAGATTCGTTAAAAATTAGGTGATTGGACTTTTACAAGTAAAATTTTTATTGACTTAAAAATGAATTTTTGAGACCCTATTCTTCAAATGCATTTTATTTTAAAAGTAAATAGCTACATTCTGATGCTTTATGCTTAAAATATTGCCATACCCACAGAAAGTGAGCAGGCCTGAGTTATTTTCATTTATTGGTAATATCTGTAGAAATAAATTTGGATCCTGGCAAAGGTTAGAGAAGAAAGTCTTCTGTACCTGTTGAAAGCATTAAACTTTCGCTGAAAGCAGGTAGAAAATCCAGAAAGGAGAATTTGCAAGAGGCAGGATGAAACTTGTAATTACAACAGAGCCAGGTTTGGAATGATAAAAAAGTTGACATAGAAAATTACATATGGAGACTTCAGTACTTGTATTTTTTTTAATTTATGTGTAACAGCTGAAAAAAATAACTCACAAATATAGAAAGTAGGTGTGTACTTGCCAGAGCATAGAAGTTAAGGGAAGTGGAGATCTATGGATCAATGTGTATAAAATTTTCAATTATAGTAAGTTCTGGAGATTTATGTGTGGCACGTTGATTATAGTTAGTAATATAGTATTTTGGGGATGCAGAGATAGTACAAGAGAATTGCTCTATAGCCAACCCCAGTTTAGCCCTGGCTGCAGAGAAGGTAGAGATATATTCCTTGCCCAAGAAAAGAATGAAAAATACATAGCATTCATTAAATTTTCTAGAAGTGTATCTGATTTCTAAGAGTAGTCTCAAACATTAATGTACACCATTAATGTACACACAGAAACACCACAAATGAAACTATGTAAATTGATGAATATGTCAGCTAACCCCTGATTGTGGAAATCACTTCAAAATTTTATGTGTAGCAAATCATCCCATTGTATGTCTTAATGTGCTATTTTACTCAGTGTAAATTTGGAAAATGTATATAATAAACAAAAAATAAAAAAGTCTTCAATAATGACTACTATTGTTTTTAGATATAGAATAGACAGTTTCCAGCTCACAAAAGATCACTGAATTACTGAAATATTTCCAATAAAATCCCACCAAAGAGAACTTTTACCTCAATCATGAACATTGTTCAGAGTAAAGCTTTATGCACAAAACAATATTAATACCAGAACATAGAAGCAATCTAGTTGAAAATTTCCCCCATTAATTGTGACATAAGACATAACATGGAAAAATTAACAAATAAAATAATAATAATTTACTAATGTTTTCTATAGACATTTCACTTCCTGGCCACACTACTTGCAGTATTATTTAGTGATGGTGCTTGTCCAGACTTGAACCCTCTGCATCTGACCGTGGCGAAGCTGAAAATCGCTTGAAGTGCCAGGAGCTAAGGACACCGCAGTGATAGAAACAAAGGAGCCAGGACGATCTGAGCATGTGCAAAGCTCGTGGGGGCACCAGAGCTTTACTCTGCAACACACAGTCTTAAAGCCACCAAGCTTACCCCGACCTCCCTTATGCTGGACTCCCTTATAAAACGTATTATTGCACCCCTAAAACTTAAAATATAATTCTATTTATATGTGTATTATATTCAGAAGACTAAGAACTGTCAATTGCCCTAAATGCATTCCATTTTATCTATGGCCTAAGGATCTACTCTAAAGTCTGGATATTGTAAATTTTTAGAAATACATTAAAAAATAAAAAGTATTCATTCAAACATTTATTTTTTATAAAGGTACATAGCCAAAGACAGTATAAGCTTCACAAAAAAATAATAGACAGAAATATTCATACGTCAGATATTTATTAAGAATAAAAACAACACTGCATACATGCATACTCTGTTAACCATAAATAGTAACATTACATTTCACTATTTGGACAACATTCAAAAGACTTTAAGATATTAAACATTTATGAAGAACACTTCAGATGTCTCTTCACCATACTCTACTTTCAGGGAAGCCGCTGCAAAATCTTTTATTTCTAATTTTATTTTTTCATATTTCATGAAAGACATATTCTTTTTCTCTCATACTTAAACTTTAACAGTAACTTGTAATTGAGGAATATAATTTTTTGCAATACTTTCTTTTCTTCTAATATTTTATTATTAATTATACTTACGTGGCCATAATATAATTATCTAGTTTTAATTATGTGCGGGAGCGACAGCATAGCGCGGTTGGGCTTTCGCCTTTCACGCAGCAGACCTGAGTTCGATTTCTCTGACACTCTCAGCAAGCCCAGCAAGCTACCGAGAGTATGGAGCCCGCAAGGCAGAGCCTCGTCCGTATTGGATATGCCAAAAACAGTAACAATAAGTCTCTCAATGAGAGATGTTACTGGTGCCCACTCGAACAAATCAATGAGCAATGGGATGACAGTGACAGTTTTAATTATAGTTGTTTGAATGATACCTGCTTTTGCATTTTTTTTTTTTGCTTTTGACCCATACCCAGATGCTTAGTGCGGCTCTGCCCTGAATAATCACTCCTATGAAGGTTTGGGGGACCAGGTGGGGTTCTAGGGACGGAAGCAGGGTTGGCCACATGCAAGGCGAACACCCTACTTCTTGTAGTATGCTTCCAGCTCCCAAAATTTTCCATGTTTATGTTTATGTGTCAGTGTTTGTGTGTGTGTATGTGTGAATAATTATTGTCATTATGATGCTTCAGCAAACTTCTCTCCAATTTCACATCAATGACAGTGACTGAAATGAGCACATGCCTAAAGTGATTGTGCCACATCCTCCGAATTTTGTTAATTAAAAAATATTCTATACAGCTAAATGGGTCCCCATTATTTTCTTTTGCTTATGTCATATTACTTTAATTAAAAATAACAATAATAGTCTTGGGGGACCCTCTGCGCCTAAAGACTTTGATTCCAGAGATGTAACACATTCGGGCATCCAGCGCAGCATCCTATAGCGATGCACTGGGACACCGAACTGGGCTACAACTCTGTGCTGCCGGGGGTGGATTTTTTTCCTCCCCACCCTGTCTTCCTGCACAGAAAGCAGCGGCCTGGCGGCACCCATGTGGCAGGCACCATCTTCTGTGACTCCAAACCCACAGGTATTCGGTTTTTACTTTTGGGGCTCCCAGGAACTCATGGGAAGGGGGCGTAACCGGCACGCCCTCGGCCCAGATAAATCAGGAGCCGCTGAGCGCGAATCGGACACTCTGCGCCTAAAGACTTTGAATTCAGAGACTTCTTACAGCAATGCACTGGGACTGTGAGCTGGGCTATGTAATTTCTGGCAGAATTTTCCCTGGACTTTATACAGAAATCCAAAACCAGGCAGCATCCGCGCGACTTAACATTTATAATTGTCAGCAATGTGAAATGGTTCCATTTGAACAGGTCTGACTTGGGGGGGAAAGTCCAAATAATAACAGTAAGTTTTTGTTGAAATATTGAAGGTTTTTAATGTAGCAGCCACCTCTCTGGACTGTGAACTAAGCAAAAGCCCCACGCTGGCCGACGCGGCGTGGCGTACACCATACTATGAGGCACAGGAAGGGGGATGAGGGGGAAAAAGAAAAAAAAAAAGGGAAAAGGAAAAAGGAAAAAAAAAAGAGAGAGAGAGAGAGAGAGAGAGTTATGTACTTGTAGCAGTGGGGCTACATATCTCTTCATTTCCAGCAACGAAAAACTAATTATCAAATGTAGTAGGTCTGTCTCTCTTGTTTGGAAACTCCAACAACTATAGTGAGTTTTGTGTTGAATTATGGAATGTAATCAAGGTAAAGAAAAAATGAAGTGAAATTCATTAGTTATACAGTAGGGGGTAGGGGATGGGGGCGGGGGGTATACTGGGGTTTCTGGTGGTGGAATATGGGCACTGGTGAAGGGATGGGTGTTTGAATATCGTATAACTGACATATAAACCTGAGAACTTTGTAACTTTCCACATGGTGATTTAATAAAAAGTTTAAAAAAATAACAATAATAGTCTTGGATATGCTTTCTTTTCAGCAGATCGACTTTAGGGGGGAGAAACTCCAAATCAATAATAGTGATTTTTTTTTAATTTAAATATTGAATGTAATCAAAGTAAAATGAAAGTAAAGTGAAATTTACCAGTTACACATGCGGGGTGGGGCGCTGGAGAGGTGGGGGGAAGGGGGGAGGTATATCGTGATTCTTGGTGGTGGAATATGTGCACTGGTGAAGGGATGGGTGTTTGAGCATTGTATAACTGAGAATTTAACCTGAAAGCTTTGTAACTTTCCACATGGTGAATCAATAAAAGAGTTTAAAAAGATAAATAAATAAATAAATAAATATAACAATAATGCATTGCAGAAGCCAAAAATCGTTTAAATAATACTTAAATTTACCAGTCCTTATAAAGTGAAATTTTAAATCTGGCCCATGATAGAGTTGGTTACTCTAATGGGAAATAGTTCATTGCATTACCAAAATATTTTTATATTCACTAATGTACCTGGAATGTTTTAATAACTTCAATCTAGATTAATTAGACATCAGTTCATGAGGGTTGATGTGTGAGACTGTTCTAGTTTTAATTACACCATTTAAATTTTGTACCAATGCAAGACACTTTTTACTCAAACACTCTTTTGATTCATATCACATTTTTACCTGAAATATTCAAATTTATTTTAATACCAGGGTAATAAATAGCACTATCAGTTGTATTGGAAAAGGTCCCCATAGCCTAAATGTAAGTATATTTTAGAGAAAATCTTCTTTTTTTTTCAGTGACAAAAACATCAGTAATTCAATAAATGTTCACTGAAATTCAAAAGAAAAATAGAAACTGGGATAACTGATCCATCTTCTTCCCATTTTGACACCTCTAATTCTATTCCACTACACATTTTGCATACATTGATCATGCAGTGTAATGCTTAAAATCTCTATGACTAGCATTACATGAATATATCTAGTGATCCCATCTCAAAAGTCCAATAACTTAGGCCAACCAACTTTTCTAGCTTCTAAAAAAAAAAAAATCAAGATAGTTTTCTTTGTAGGTGCAATTTAAACAACAATGATCTATTATTTAAGATGATCTTTCAGTTGCATCTCCTTTTCTTCTTTAAACTAAGCTTCAAAATTTTCTTGAGAGTTTAATAAATTGTACAGATTTTATAATTTTTTGTACTTCTTCTAGTATCTATTACACTATTTTGTATGTATCAAACATTCCATATTTCTTAAATAAGTGAATGTTAGGTGTAGAAGAAGGCAGACATTATCTAATTAGCAGACAAACCTTTGATAAACCATTGGCTTTTAAACCTCTTAAAGGTCATGTTTCCCTGCATTAGCTTCTTGTAATTTATCAATGAATACTAACATCAGACAATTAGTGAAGCTTTTGAAAATGTGTACTCTATGTGGGAGTTAATTTGAATGTTCTAAACAGCAAACTAAGCTGAGCATGAATCTTATTTTTTAAGCTTCCTTAAACTTAGTGTGAGATACTTACACATCTGGCAACATGTTGACAGACACTATGAAATGCAATCTTATATTTTATCTCCTTCCACTAACCCCACCCCTTTTTTGAGCAATCCCTGTATGAACTGAGATAAATGTTTACTGTAACTTTTATAGCTTTAAATATGTCTTTGTTCATTTCACTTCATTCCTGAAACTTTGTTTTAATGAGTATGACCTTTGTCTGTCTTCTGAATATTTAACCCGAAACTGTTCACATAACTAAGTTTCGGGTATACAGACTTTCTCCCTCCGCTGCTCCTTTCATCATTTGATCTCATGTCTCTTCCTTTGCCCCACTTAATCTCTTTCTATTCCGGGAATTTGAAACATACTGGGGTAAGACTACAGAAAATAAATCAAAATAAAATAATTCACAAAATTATCGACAGTGTCTGATAAGATTTAGAGATTTAGGTCATTGCAAAAAGTGGTTCAGAGCCATGTGGGAAGTAGGGCTCAACACCAGGCACTTTTGAATATCACAGAATTCTCATAAGCATAAGTACATAACATTTTTCCTTAATATAAATTGCTCCAAATGGTAATGTTCATACAAAACAAAGAACTTCGGTGAACTCTAAAAGACTATTATTAATATTGAAAATGCGGTATTAGTTCTCTTTTTAATTCTAGTTTTACATCCAATTTAAAACATTTTCGTACTATGTAATCTGTTATTTAAGCATTCAAATAAACTGAAAAAGATATTCATTGAGAAACGCAATGCATATTTGCCGTGTATATTCTTCTAGAGCTTAGCAGAGTATTGCCTGTGTATAATCACATACACAGTACATTCAAGGTTATGAAATTTTCAGTCTCTTGAAGTCTGAGCCTTTGCATGACTTCTGGGAATTCAGGAAGAAAAAGATGAAAGGGCTACTTTTGACATTAGTCTTTGAACAGTGGTGCTAATCCCTTCACTCTGACGTCAGAGGACAGTAAAATTCAGAATAAGGACATCCTTTCACTTTTTATTGGCTATATTGTCAAAGAGTCTGAGTATTTCAAAAGCATGAAAGTGTTTAGCATATGGATATACAACAGATAAATTTAGTATAAAGATTACAATGCCAAAAAAATCTCTGTATTCTGAGTATAGATTTGTGATACTTATAACTACTGGTGACTACATATATGCTGTCTTTATATTTTTAATAATCAACAATATTTTGTAAATAATGAAGTAAAAATGATACAGTAAGGATAATAATTTTGCAGAGAATGCTTCTAAGTTAGGGAGATGTGAGCTTAACAGTTGATGTAACATACAATAATGACATTCTGTTTTGTTCAGCTTTGTTTGTTTGGGGAACTCAAGTGGTGATGCTCAGGGGTTACTCCCATCTCTTC